>NW_021479630.1:0-46459 GCF_001605985.2 Dendrobium catenatum | reverse complement strand
TATATATATAAGAGTGAATAAAATTTTGAGATGCTTGCCTTCTTCCTTTGATGCCAATATCACTACAATTATTGAATCTAAGGATTTGAATACTTATCCTGTTAATAACTTACTTTGATCACTCATTGCTTATGAGCAAGGAGTGAACTAAAGATAACTTAATGCAGGTGAGTGAAAGAAGGAGAAAACTATGGCTCTGAAGGCCAATAACATGGACAATGATTCTTCCTGGTCTAAAAGTGATGATGTTGCCTTAATCACTAGGCAATTCAAAAGCTTTCTAAGAAAGAATCTTAAGAACCATCAGAAATGGAACAAAGGTAAGGGTAGAAAAAATTATAAAAGTTTTTCTGATGTTGTTTGTTTTAAATGCAGGAAGCCTGAACATGTTAAAGTTGATTGTCCTACACTTAAGGATCACTCAAGCAAGGAGAAGGGTGAGGAGAAACCCAAGTATAGGAAGAACTAGATGCGGTTCAAAAAGGCATTCTAGGCATATTATGCAACTGACTCCTCTGAGATTGAAGCTGAGGAGGAGACAACAAACTTGTACTTAATGGGTGATCATCTTGGTCAATCTAACCAAGAAGAGGTATGCGAACTAATCTATGATCAATTACTTGAAGTTTATGAAAACATTCATGCATCATATAGGAAACTTAAGAAATTGCATGCTAGTCTTAAATTAGAATTTTTAAATTTACAAAAAGAGCATGAAATTTTATTGAAAGATCACTCCCAAATTGATAGCACTCACATGTCATTACTTAATAATTTTGATGAATTAAATAAAAGCATTCTGAGTTGGTTGTTGAGCATTATTCATTGAAAGCATCCTACAACTCACTTGAAACTAATTTTAAAACATATATTAAAGAATCTTAGCATAGAGAGAACTATTTGAATATTGATAATATTCTTTTAGAAAGTGCTAACTTGAGGTTTAAAGCTAAATTTAATGCACTTGAGAAAAATAGAAATACACTCATACCTGAATTGTTTTTCAATCCTTATCTAAAGCTAAAACCTAGGAAGAGGTACTATAACCCAAATAAATTTGTAAATCATTTTCCTGAAGTTATTTGTTTTTCATGTGAGATGCTAGGACATAATTCACACATATGCACTATTCACCGTAGTATACATTGGGTGTGGAGACTCAAATTGCATGATTCACAGCATAACACACATGCATTACATTCTTCTTTTTATAAGAAGGGACCCAAACTTATTTGGGTTTCTAAATCTAACGTTTGATAATTTTGTATGTTTGCTCTCACAAAAAACTTTATGAGAGCATATGGTACTTGGACAGCGGAGGCTCATGGAACTGAATTGCATACCTTGATGCTTAATAAATTCTGATTTACACCTTTTCTATTTTCTTACTTGTGGTTATTTTCTATTCTTTTTTTTTAGTTTTGAGTTTTTTTTTTTTAATTTTTGTTATTTTGTAGTGGTTTCATCTCTGATGTTTTTTTGTTTGTTAGTTTTTCTTTTTGGTTATAGTTGAAATTATATTTTATGCCTTTTTTTTATAAATTTGTAATCAATGTCTGACATCTCTAAATCAGTTAAAGGGATAAATACCGTTGATTATTTCTCTCCCTTTAACCTCTTTTAGAGGTATAATTTTCTTTTCTAAACAAAATTCTATCTCAAATTAATAACTGGACTTTGCGATTGATATCTTTTCTATCTTGCTATAGTAATCTATCTTATATACACTATTCAAAGTCTTTATATTACATTCAAATTCTTCAAAATTTTGTTGTTGTATTTATCATATGAATTTGATTCTGTTTTACAGTTTGTTCATCCTTATGTTAGAGAGTGAGTTTTTCTTCTCTAATATATGAAAGATATACTCACAACTAAGAGTATTTAAGAGTTTTGAAAGGGATCTTGCTTGTAAAAATGTCAAGGGCATAAAATGAGACCCAAAAATAAAAGAAAAATAAAAAAATGTGCAATGACCGCAAAAATTTAAAGATACATAAAGTATATCAAAAATCAAAAGATGTGCAAAGTGCATCAATCAATTGACAAGAGGCATAAAATGAGCCCATAAAAGGCAAGCTTCTTCTCTTTCGAAACTTTTAAATATTACAAGAATTCATGAGTCACTTGATATTTTCAAAGACTTTATTTGAAATTTCATGATTGTGATAAATTACATTGGTATATTATTCTATAAAATATTTTTTTCTTGAACCAAGTTATAAACATATCTATTTTTCTTATCCAATTAGTTTTTCTGAGTTAGGTCTTTTATTTTCAAAAGATTATTTTACCCTGAGATAAGTCCGAGCTAGGGTTAACAAGATCAGCTATTCTACCATTTTCGATTTTCAACGATGTTAACTCATTGATCTTACAAGTCTTTAAACTCAAGCACATGGAGAATTTATCATATTCGTACCTTGATTAATTAAAAAAAACTTTATTTTCATTCCTTTTTGTCTTTTTTGTATTTTAATTTTATCTTTTACTATTAATTTTTATGTTTTTGGGCCTTCTCTGATCATTTCCATCCACCTCTTGGATTTCAATTTTTATTTCCATCATCTTGGATGATTTTTATATCATCATGGATGATACATTCAATCCACTCTTAACGTTTCATCTGATGGTTGATATGATTTTTATATTTATCATCATCCTGGACGATCTGATCTTATTCTTCTTTGCTTTTTTGATGATTGGCCCGGACGATCCTCTTCATATTGGATGATGTTCCTAATTTTTCCTCAATTATTAATAATCATCTTGGACGATCCACTTATTCATCTTAGATGATACACTTGGCAATATATTTAGAAACTTTAAATTTGGCTGGTACAATCAATTATTGGTGATCGTCCTGGATGATATACGTATTCATTCTGGACAAAACATGTGGCAATGCTTAAAACATTTTAAATTTGGCCGGTATGATCCATTCTTGTGCATCGTCTTGGATGATCCACCTAATCGGCTACGATGATCTTCTTTTTCAACGGTAGTCTAGGTTGACTCTTTGGGATGATCGCCTGTTCCTTATCATCCCAGACAATGTTTGATCATCCTGGATAATATTATCACCTTTCTAACCAATCATCATGGATGTAATAATTTCACCTGATCAGCCTGGACGATTTTGTGAATGTCTTGGATGATCAATCCATTTTCTTTTAAACTAAGGCATTCAAACATTTTTTCTCACACAACCTTCCTTGAATCTTCCTTGTTCTTACTTCCTCTTCATTTTTCTTGATCATGGCTGGTGGAAAAATATCTTGTATGGCTTCTAGAAGCTCCTCGAGGGCTAATCTTGACCCTCATTTCACTGAGGCGACCGACCAAGCCTCCTATCAGCGATACAAGATAGTCAGGATCACTTTATCCTGAACTATCAACCCTCGCATACTTTCTTATCCTGTTCTTGACTTATTTGCGCACACATCTCTTACCTTTATTGTTACACTTACCGTCCCGTTTAATTCTGAATTATTATTCAAATTCTTTGCTAGCCTTCGCATCAACTCCTCCTTCACTACTCTTCAGTCTTATGTTAATAGTCGCCCTATCAAAATCACATATCAAGACTATCATGAGCTCCTCAGTTGTCCAGCATTAGAGACAAGATTCACATCTTATCTCAAGACCCTGACTATGACTAGCTTCGGCCAATCACTTTCTGAGGAACACTAATATTTTTTATCAAGTTGGAGAGTCTAGCAGCTTACTCAAAGATGCTAGGACAATCCAACATGTCCTTCACATCTCAATTCTTCCAAAGCTGGTGATCATATTCACATCACTCCACTCTTCTCGATCACAACTTTCTACATCATGACCCAACATGAATTTAATGCTACTAATCTGCTTTTTTGTATATTGAGCACCTAATGAGCAATAGAGATCCAGGACATAAAAGGAAGCCTAATCTTGCCTTAGGACACATCATAACCTATGTCCTAGAATCCAAATACAACCTTTAATATCCTACCCCACCAAACTTTTAGCCCGCCTTCTACTCTAACAACTCCTTTCATATTCTTCACAGTACTCATCTCCACCTAGAGCATGAGGAAGCTGAGGGAGCTGACTGGGAGGTGGCTCCTGCACCTACTTCTCTCCGCCAGCGCTCATAATTGGATCAGCTGGTAGACCAATTTGACCGTTGGGAGACTTAGTTTGAGTCCTATGTTGTTGTATAGGAGCAGCAATATACAAAGGATATTGCTCAATTTGAATTATTTGTAGCTCACCTGCAGCACCAGCATGATCAGGACATGGCCTGGTTTGGGGACCAGTTTGTTACTCTTTTCATTTTCTTTCCATCGCCACCACCACCTCCTTCAGATGATTAGGGGCCATCCTTCTTTTAGTTTATTTTTGTGATGTTGTTTTTTCCTTGTTGTAGTTTGCTAATGTTTAGCAGATTTGGATCAAAACCATTAAACCTTCCTAATTAACCAATTAATTAATTCAATTAATTAGTCAAATTTCATAATTTCATAATTAAATTTAGAAAATTTTAAATTGACCAAACTCAAAACCATTAGACTACATTTAAATTCCAGTATTTATTAAAAATGTCAAACCACCAGAATTAAGTAAAAAAGTCAACAATTTGGTTAATTATAGTTCAAAAAATTGGTCAAAACATCAAAAATTCATAACTTAATCTAAAAAAAACAAAATGTAGCAAACTTAATATCTAATTACTTGTATTAAGATCTAGTATTTAGAAAAATACAAAAATTTTAATTTTTCTTTAATTTAAAAGTTAAATTTTGACTTGTTAATTTAATACATTAAATAATTTCAAAAAAATTCAAAATTCGATAAGTAACTTTAAATTCTAGAAAACTTTAACTTAATCCTTAAAATCATTAATTAATCAATTTAATTAAAAATTTTTAACCCTTAAGTTCAACCATTCTAATCAATGGCTCGAATTAAATCTTGCAGTCTCAAGCCATACTTAACTATGACTGCTTGATCATATATCAGACTGCGATGCTTAACCCCATGTTTATACAGTGAGCTGCAATGATTGGCTGACCAATCAGATGGTGCCTGCATGGCAAAAATCAACTAACTATGTAATTCCTTCATTTAGTTTCACAGAAAATTTAGGGAATTTTAAAAATTCATAACTCCTCATCTACTTGGCCCATTTAAGTGTTCTTCAGCTAATTATAAAGGTCATGAGGAGACCTAAAGAAGCCCTATGGTTTTAGGCAATGATTATGCATGAAACATAGTTAATTTCAATAATAATCTTAGGGGTATTTTTGTAATTTTGGCTTAAGGACAATTCACCTTGGCTTGAAACTTTAGAAATATTCCTATAGATCATTCCTAACCTTTGAAGGTGATTCCAAGAAGTTTGGAATAGATTTGGATCAAAACCATTAAAACCTTCCTAATTAACTAATTAATTAATTAAATTAGTTAGTCAAAATTCAAAATTTCATAAATAAATTTAGAAAATTCCAAATTTACCAAACTCAAAACCATTAGAATCCATTTAAAGTCTAGTATTTATTAAAAATATCAAACCATCATAATTAGGTATAAAGTCAAAAAGTTAACAATTTGGTCAATTGTAATTCAAAAATAGTTCAAAACATAAAAAATTCAGAACTTAATCTAGAAAAATCTAAATCTAACAAACTTAGTGTCTAATAACACATCTATAGATCTAGTTTTTACAAAAAAATACTAAAATTTCAAAATTCACTTTAATTTAAAAACCTAAATTTTGACCCTATAATTTAATACATTAAATAATTAAAAAAATCTAAAATTCAATAATTAACTTTAAATTCTATAAAACTTCAACTCAACCCTTAAAATTAGTAATCAATTAGTTTAACTTAAAATTATCAACCCTCAAGTTCAGTTAATGAAATCAAATTTCATAATATCACTTAATATTAGGTAACTCGAGCCTATGAGGCTATTAACTTAGCCCTAAGGAAGGTAAAATAAACTTCACGGATCCTATGTAAACAAAGATAGTAATCACTCAACATTTAAAATAAATTTTAAAATTAATATTAAAGTACTAATACTTAAACTTAAACTAAAACTTCCTTAAGCCTTCAACAAATCAAAACACTAGACAACTTTAATAAATTACCCAGTATATGACCTATCCAAGCCATACATCATACTACACACATGTTAAATGATTTGCTGAGACAACTTACTCTAATTTTAGGCTAGGTAAAAGTTTAATTATTTTTTGTTACTTATGTGCCAAGTTTGTCATGGTTTTTACTACAAGCTAAATATTTTACTTGATTGGTGCAATTATTTTTTTTTAATTTATGCAATATATAAATTGATATGATGGGCTATAAATTATCCTTAGGTCAGGAGTGAATTAGATTCTCAAATAATTTTTTGCATGTGGTCATGCTCATACAGGTCTAAAAATAAGGGAGCCAAATAAAAGTTTAATTAAGAATTTTTTTGTAGGTGTTAAGCATGCTAAGTCCCCCTTAAAATTAAAAAAAAGAATGACCAAGCATGACTATGAAATTAAATTGATTAATTTAATATACACAACTACTTGAGATATTGATTTTGATTATAATTTCTTTTGATAACCATGACACTGTTCTAGAGTCTATTTTTAGATTTAAAGTAATTTAATTTGAGTCAAGTGTTGTGAAAGTTATTTTGAGGTGGGATATTAATTATCCAACCTGGAATCCAAAGAGAAGGGTAACATCCCTTAAGGTAGAGTTCCTCTTCATTTGGAGATTCAGGTTTGGATGTTTTGAAAATCCAAAGAGAAGAAAACACCCCTCAGTCAAGTGTTGTGAAAGTTATTTTGAGGTGGGATATTAATTATCCAACCTGAAATCCAAAGAGAAGGGTAACATCCCTTAAGGTAGAGTTCCTCTTCATTTGGAGATTTAGGTTTGGATGTTTTGAAAATCCAAAGAGAAGAAAACACCCCTCTAGAGAGGAGTTTCTTTTAATTTGGATATCCAAAATTGATGAATGCAAGGAGCTCGCAAAAGGAAAGAAGATGATTAATTGAAGACATGAAATATTCTAATTTTAAAGTCACTCGAGTCATTCCTAGGATTAGAATCTAAGTTATTATTAGTGGTACCCAGCAACTTTTAATTTCTACAGACCTAGGTTATAAATTCAGTGGCATTTGCCACATAGATATTTAATTCATTTAATTAATTGATCAATAATTTATATTATTTGAGTAGTAGAAGTAGCTTACTTTTCTATGTTTCTTTCTTGCATATCGTGTTTTGATTTAGCGGGGTAGATTTTTGAAAATGCATGCCTCATAAACATGGAGAAAATCTGAAACATTCTATCAAATTGCTCATATTGATTTCCTTGATCATAAAATATTCGTTCAACATTTACATGTCTTAATATTACCGAAATTAAATAATCTTAGTTGGATTCATCTCATCGAGATGCTCAATTTGATTATAAGCATGTAAATTTGGAGATCATTTGATCATCTAACCAATATTCTAAAGCTTAACTATGCTCCAGGCCATTGATTTGGTTTATTCAAGCTCAGATTGGATCACTTTGGCATCATTTGGTTTTTCATATCGAGACATTCAACTTGATTGTAGGATTGTTGAAATCGGAGTTTAGATAATCATAAAGTTGATTTAGAAAATTTTTAACTCAAATATGTTGAGATTTATGCCTGCTTAAGGAAATTTTTTGATGACCTATCAAATTATATATACTTAAAATATTGATATCAAGTAAATGATGAATTCATATGAAGTCAATTATCGATTACAAGAGGTTTACTCTTGTAGATTTGAATCTTGGAGAAGTTTTCTTGATGGGTTTATTGAATATCCTTGGTGAGTATTGAAGCTTTTTCCTGGCAGCCCTTATGTTGGGTATGCTTGTTTGATGACTTTGGCTGACTTGAGCTTGCCGATGAATTTAACTTGTATCCTTTTCAACAAAGTTATATAAACTTGGCAGTAATATTTTGGTACATACTTATGTCTCATTATGATGAAGTTTTATATATAAATATATATAACTAATGTTTGCTGATATCTCTAAAAAATCCCCTCTAATTCAACAATTTTAACCAACATAATTGGACTAAACAATGAACTGGAAGGAGGGTTTAGTGGTTCGATGGTTTGACCGGGGTCGATCCAAATGATAATATAAATACTTATTTTATTTAAATATTTTAATGACATAACCATTTGTAAATATATAAAAAAATTTGAATTGAATAATAATATGAAATATAAAAAAAATTAACAAATAAATTTAGTAAATTTTAAATTAAATACATTATTATTTTGAGTAATTGAACTCTCTGTAGTCATAACTTGAGAGATGAAATCAAAAATTATTATTTTTGGATATTCTAATTTATACCTAGAATTGGTGATTTTCTCAAAATAAAATAAATATTAGAAAATTATTATAATTGTAACCTAATAATTAAACATAAAGTAAATAAGCAAAACACATTAATATATTTCACTTGAAGACACAACTAATTATAGAAAGATTTTAACACTTGTACTAATTGATTATAAAAAGAAAATATATTCATGATATAGAAATGAAGTTAAATATGTTTCAATTTCTCAGTTCAATAGTTTTAATAGTTTCATAAGAGAAAAATAAAAATCTCCTAAATTTATATCATCAAATATATCCACATAAGTTGAGTCACTAGGTCCTGCTTCACTAAAATATTCAAAACCAAATGCATCTAATTAATCGAACTCAATTATATCATCTCCATCTCCTTCATTCCCTAAATCACCTTCACCAACAAATAAGAAATATAAAATAAGAAATTATTTTATTTATTTTATTTAAATGATAAATTCAAATAAAAATATAAGTATATAACTACATGTTGACATTAAAAGAGAATTATCAAGTTGCATTTATTTTGTCATCGTTAATGCAATTGGTTTTCCAAAGCTTTATAATCCATCATGGAATAATCTGATCTCATTCATTGTTGGATTAAAACAAATATCTTTATTTCTAATAAATTAAACAAGTCTAAATAAATTTTTTGGCTTTTAATAATATTTCTCTTTATCATACTGGAAAATGAGGGTTGATAAAATATGTTGTTGCATGGATGCCTTGTCTTAATTGGGTATCTCATGATCTTTTTATTATAATGGTGAAATGATTACATAATATCTTTATATTTCATAACATAGCTTTGATTGTCTTAGGTGCCATGTATAGATATCCAAATGATGGTTTCTCATCTGAGTTAATAATACACAACTATTGAATTAAAGGGTCCCAAATCTTTGAAATAATAAGACAATTATCCCAAAACATCAATTCCAAAATAATGAAGCTACCTCTTTTCCTTGGAGGTTGTGGATATATTTGAATATGTATAAAACTTGCTTATGCTTAATGCTTCTAGGTCATGGTGGTCCTCATGTACACTTTTCAAAGTTATGAAGTTCGCTGCAAAACATGTAGTTCCTGGATGTACGATCTCCTTCCAACTTGGCATTTTCCTAAGCCATGCAAGTATAAAGATATGATTATAATAAAAAAATATCACCTTTGATGCTTTCCTTGCTAGATCCTCTATGAGAGGCATATTGTCAATATTTTTCAAAATTAAGTTCATATGATGTGCATCACAAGGTGACCAATAAATGTTGAATCTTTCATGTAACATATGACCTCCTTTATAGTAATTAATAGTATTATCAATAACTAGCTGAACTACATTCTCTGGACGTACCCACTCAAAAACCACAATGAATAAAGAAAACAATTTTGCAGCATCCTTACTGATGTATGAAGAATCAACTAATTTCAAAAAAGATACACAACACTGAAAGGAAAAAAAATGATTAATGTTTTGCTCTTACTATCATCCCATCCATCTGTCATAAGAGTACAACATGTTTCCTTTCAAGTATGTATGTAGTTATGAATAAGTAACCTACACTTCTCTTTATAATTCTAAGTAGGTTTACTCTCATTTTATGATAAGTGAGGAGCTTGTAACTGAGACCTATAACATCAAGGTCTTCTACAATTTTCTATTCATATATTTTAGTTAAAGTATTAAATGGGGTGAAACAATTGAAAAACCATCTTGTTAAAGTCATATTTGCACGGTGAACTACTTCCTTAGTTGCTAAAGTACTCTTAATTGAAGATTAGAAACCTGGTCTAGTTCGAGGATTAAAGACAGTGTCCACATTAGAATTTTTCTTTTTTCATTTAGCAAATTCTAATACATGTGCTTTAGAAGATTATGTTTTAGGAAGAGAAGAAGAATCATCCATAAGAAACGATGTATTATCCATCTCCTCATATGCTTGTTTCTTTTTTCTTGAAATTTCCTTTAAGGTTTTTTTTTTTGCATTTGATATCAAACATTGTGTGGAGCCTTTTTGCAAGCAGTTTTATTCCTCTTTACTCCTGCTAAATATTTTTTTCATTCTATTTATTCCTCCTCTCTTGTATGCAATACCACAATACAGACATACAAACATTTGAATCACTTCTTCCCATAAACTCCTCTAACTTCAGCGAAATAAATCCAAGCAATGTCCACTTTCTCATGCACACTATAACTAGAAGTTGAAGTTTGATTACTTCCTGATTCCACTCTAATTTGATTAACAAAATAATATCACATGCACATATCTTAATTCAATCAACAAATAATATCAAAAGTTAATTAAAATAATAGCAGCAGTTACATGTAATGTATGTTACATAATCAATTAAGGCAGAATGAAATAGTTTCATTACAATCGAATCCAACAATATGTTAATTAAAAATTGCAAGTAGATGAAAGTATGAAACAATCACCACAAAATATTTAGTCACTCATTCTATTAAATTTAAGGAACATCAATTTGAATTCAACGTTAAAATGAGTCCGAAAGGGATTGACTGAAATTTTTTAAATATCTTTAAAAATATTAAACTTCAATTCAAACTAATACAGTTTTTTAAATATCTAACTAGTTTAATAAAAAATTTTTGAAAAGCAATTAAACTTCAATTCACTACATTCTCAGCCCAAAAAGTTATGGAGTATCAACTGAAATTTTTTTAATGAAGATAAGTAAAAGAAACCAATTGCAATGAATCCATTTGACATTAAAGTGCTCGCACTAAATTAGCTAAGGCTTTCTAGGCAAGGCAAAATGATCTCGGCATATTTTCCCATGCAAAGCAGCAAATGGAGGAGCCTTCGTGGCTTCGCCACCTGTTAGTCATGAAAGTCGAGAACAAAAAAGTTAAAATGGGTAGTCAAAATGTAATGAGTACTTCAAAAGTACCCCTTCACTATTCCAACAATTTCAAAAAAAAAAAAAACTACAAGGTGCACAGACAAAGTTTTGACAAAGTCTAAGATCCTACACGTTGCCAGAATATATTTCTCACCTATCCTTATTTGCATCAACCATTTTACTGAATATTGTTAAGAAAACATGAAGGAAACTCAACAACAAAAAAATAATAAATGAAAGAATCAAAGAATACGAAATGGGCAAGTAGTGAATGCGAGGAAAACTAGAGTGCGAGTAGAAAAGGTCGGAGAGGAGTTGAGCATGAGACGGATGCTTAGGTTCCTTGTAAGCTTCACTAAAGAGAACGATTGGAAAGTCAGAGGGAAGTTACGTCCGACATAGAAGAGCCGAAGAAAATAACAGTAGATTTTTTTTCGTATAAGACTATAAGGTTTTACTTTATTTTATTTTAAGCCATCCGATTTAATATCAATGGCTGAAATCGTCTTTTAAATAAACTGCCGAGTTTCAGAGTAGGTACTAGTTTGGCGGTTTGGGGGTCGAACTTCCGGTTCGAACGGCCCGAGGCTCGGTTCTTTGCGAAACCTGTTTGGAGACCTTCTCGGCCGTTTTTCAAAACCTTATTTTAACAGTAACGAACACCAACTATGAAGTAAGCCCGCAGCTAATCCCCGTCAGAACAAGCAAATAGGAGAGTGAACAAGGCAGGGGGCAAAGCAATCCTTTCCTTCACCTCCAACTCGAAGAATAGAAGCAAATCGCCCCTCATAAAAGCAAGCTAGGCCGGCATGTCACATATCCCCCCTCAGTAGCCCATCGATCGACGCCATCGAGTAGAAGAGCGAACAAAAATGCCGCCGCGATTTATCTCCGCTGGCTATGACTATGACGAGCGGCAGCCGGCGGCCAAGCTCTTTGGACGGCGAAGGACCATTCACCAGCTATTCGGCGGAGGAAAAGGTTCTGTTCATGGATTAATTCTAGATCCATTTAATTTTATATATATAGTTAGATGAAAATAGTAATACCTTTCAAGTATTTTAGCTTTATTACATGATAGAATGAAATGCATCCCTGCTTGATTTGTTGGTTTGGAGCTTTGGCTATCAGCCAAGAGGTATCAACTTTGGGTTCCGATATGTGATGTGTGTGAGTTTACCTTAATTAGCCTAAATGTCAAAAAAATGATAGAATTAGGACATAAATGCTGATATATATTATGAGTTATTATGAGTACTACGCATTAAAAAAGTATCATCGAGGCTCAAGAATAAATTTAAGATTATAATTTAGTTGGTTATATTATGTGGTTCTTAGTATTATGGGCCAATGATATCCATGTCAATTGAAGTAGAAATAAAGTTAATTTATAAAAAAAACTATGATGAAAGATTAATTATGAAATGATTGAATTAGGAAAACAATGGGAATAAATTTTATTGAAGAATATGTTATAAATATAGATTTACTTAATTTGGATATATATAATATAGGTTTAATTATGATGTATCAGAATGTTAAATATATACAATTTAAACAATAACCCAGACAAAAAGCTTTTGATGATTTATGAAAGTTCATTTACCTAGCATTCATTGAAGACATATTGTGTGCTCATAGAAGATGTTGGGGTTGCCCTTTTCTTTTCTTTCTTTTTATTGACAACTTCGTGGTCTATTACCACAAGGTTCTTTAATGGATCATTTTTTCTCCTTTGCACTATTTTTCTAAGGATTTCTTCATTCTTTGCGTCGATTCACCTTAAAAATATTTTCCTCCACATGTCTTAACATGAACACTATACACCAAGGTGAGAGTACATAGAATGAATTTATTTGGTTTTAATTTTAATGGTGTTGAAAATCATATGATAATAATGCTTATTGAAAATATGAAATGCATAAATAATTTTTTTATAGGATTAAAAACATTGATGGAAGATATGCCATCTTTCAAAATAATAAATCATAGATTTAAATTTATACCTCTTAAAGATTTTAGATATCAAAATCAACTCTATAAACTAGTAGAGGTAAGCCAATTCAATCACCGTAAGTAAAATTTACCATGTTTGACATAATTGGATTTTAAACTTTGAATTATTATATCGAATATGGAGCCTGAGTTTTGATATCAATTGATAGAGCACTGGTTGTATCAATTGTATGTATCAACTATGAGTCATAAACAATGATATTAGCTGTAGGTTGGGAAAGGATGTGCTTAGATGTGTAATATGATCACTTTGGAGTTCTTTGGAAATCTAAATTGTCTCAAAAAATTCTCTCAGTCAGAATAAATCTTGAGGCAAAATTTGATTGAAAGCTATTAGAATTATATTTAGGACCATCCCATCTATAAATTTCAATAAACTTAATGTTGAACTGAATGTCTTGACGCCACAAGTGATCCAATTTGACTAAAAATGAGCTCAAATCAAGCACTTAAAACATATTTATAAACTTTCAAGCATTAATTGAAGGACCAAATGATCACAAAATATTACATGCATAGAGTTAAATCAAATAGCTCAACGAGACAAACTCAAAGAGCACAAATTTATTTGATTTTCATATCATCAAGACACCAAAATAAGATAAATGATCTATGATTAAAGGGATCAATATGGACCATCTGATTGAGGATTTTGGATTCTGATAAAAAAGTTTAAGAATTTGTTTTTAAAAAGGCTATAAATAAGTCATCATTTTCCATAGGAGGGGACGTTCACGAGCTGAGAGAGCTAAGAAATCTATTGCATTTTTCAGCAATTACTATTGTTGACAACCATCAGTAATTGCCGCCACAATTGTCAGACTTTTTTCGTCAAACCACTATCCCTTGACTATTAACATCTAACCCTATTATTAGATTTTAACTTTTTGCTTGTGGAGATCTTGTTTTTGTAATTTTTATAATGGGAATCAAATAATTATACTCAATTGTGCATATTCCCATCTTCCAAATTGCAAGGTAGGAAGAATTATATATATATATATATATATATATAAATTAGGGGAAACTCATGAAGGGGCCTACGCGTTAATATAAAACAAGGATTACAAGGTCCTTAAAGGGAATTCAAGCTCTCTACTGCTCCGAAGAGCTACAAAAATAAAAGGACAAAAAAAGCTTATGAGCTCGAATTCCCTAATAAGCAAAAGTACACAAAATCTTAGGTACATTCTACGGTGCACAAGGACGAGCACCCAAAAAATCATAAAGGTACAAAAAAGATTATCTAGATCCTCAAGCCACCAGCTTCGTTCTATAACACGATCACCTGCAAGGAAAAAGCTTGCCAAAACAAAGTAATAGACAAAAACACATAAAAGGCAGTAAAAATAGCAAAAATATCAGTTCTCACAGCAATGAATATCACAAATACCACCAGGATTAATACAAACCTTCCAAAAATCATATTGTCTAATAGTCTCACAAATGTTAAACCAATTATAACTAGTAAAAAGATCATGCCGAGAAGAATTCCTGGGTTCCAGGAACCAAATAAGCAAACCCAGCCTGCAATATAAGGTAGCAAAATTCTCATGAAAGGTAGACAATAACCATAGAATAAAATCCAACCATCTGTAACAACATAACAGACAGCCAAAAAAATACAGCAGGTCTAAGCAACAGGAGGAGTTACCAGGTAAAACCATCCTCACGGAATCTAGCATCCCGTGAAATGCCAGCAAATAGAAAAACCCCACCAAAAAAATGGGTTTCAACTGCACAGCACCCTCATCTATCACATAGAGATACTTAAACATCCAAGAGAAAGAGCTCAGCAGACCCTCCAGATAAAACAGAGCCCACACAGAATAACGGTGTCCTACAACACATGCTCATCATCAAAATGAAACTTAAACATGCATAACCACCCGGGCACACTGAACCAAGCAAAAAGACTCCAAAAATTCAATCAGAGAAATAGAAAGGAAAGGCTCTAGCCAGAAGTACCCAGCACCCAAAAAAATCATCCACAACCTTAAGAATTAACATAAGGAATAGACTGTTTATCCAAGTAAACCAGGCCCCTAACTGGAATAGGCAAGTTAGATAAATAAAAATCCTGTATAGATTCCAGTGCCCAACCACAACTAGCCAAAGCTTTAGCACAAGCATTACCATTTCCTTCAATAGCCAAAAAGAAAAAAATTAAGCCTACTCATCAACAATTGAATATCCCTCCTCATGTAAAACAAATTCGAAGAGCATAAATTATCATTCCTTAAAATAGAGGACTGGATACAATAAGAAGAAGAAGAAGAAACTTCCACCATAATATTAATGTAATCAAGAGATAAACACAACCTTAAACCATAGATGATAACAAAAGTAGTTGCAATAGTAATATCACCATTGTAAATAGGACCCACAAAACCAAGAATAAAATTACCATTAGAATCCTTGATGAGACCACCACAGCCAACCTTATAATTGTTGAATGAACCATCAACATTTAACTTTAAAAAATTATCCGAAGGAGTAAGCCAACGAATACTTTTCAAAATCTTGTGACTGTTATCCACATCTAGATTAATACTAAAATCAAAAGCAGCACTATGATACTTATTGAAGTTCTTAGTATTAATAAGCTTAGCAGAAAAAAGATCTCTAATCTTATCTTTCACCCTTTGGATAATCCGATGAGGATTCATAACCTCACCATTATAGCGGGAATTATTCCTCTCCAACCATAAGTACCAAAGGATAAGAGAAGAAATAACATTCCTGATATTCCCTTTGGAATTAACAAACCAACACTTCAATAAAGTATAAATGGAAAACTTAGCATTAAAGTAGTTTAATTGTAAAATATCCTCAAAATGAGTCCAGGCTTTAACTGCACAAGGCTCCGAGACAAAAACATGATGCATGTTCTCCAAGTGATAACAACATTGGCATTTAGAAGGAAGGATGAAACTACGTTTCTTCAAATAATCATTCATAGGAATGAAATTATGTAAAAGTCTCCAAACAAAAATAGAAACCGTAGAAAGAATACTTTGATGCCATAACATTTTGAAAATAATAGAAGCTTCTTTTGTAGTTCTAAAGGATTGCCATACATCTTTTAAATAAAATTTACCTTCTCTATTTAAAGAACACATATGAATATCAAGAGTATTCATATTAAGTGGGCTGAAGAATTTGTTGAACAATAAAACTAGACAAAACAGAAGAAAGTTTATCCAAATCCCAACCATTATCCTTGAAAAAATAATTAACCTTCATACAAGCATTGGAAGAAGTATTAAGCATAGAATCAATGGACTTACCATTCAACCAACGATCATGTCAAAAGAAAATATTACCACTACCAAGACCCCAATAGATAATCGGCTCAATCTCCCATTTAACTTTGCAAAGACACTGCCAAACTTTAGAGTTATCTTTACTAAAACAGCAAATGGTGGGGTGTTTCTCCCCACAAAACTTCACATTCATAAATTTACCCAAAGGCTCACATTAGCTCTAAAATTATACCACAACTTAAAAGAGAAAGACAGAGCCAAATCCTTGAAAGACTTACAGCCCAGAGCCCCTTCATCCAAAGTACCACAACATTTATTTCAAGCCAACCAGTGCATTTTAGAACTATTACTAGTCCCTTTCCAGAAGAATTTATTAATGATTTTCTCAAGCCTATAACACAGGTTGAGTAAGAAGTAAAGTTTGAAAAGTATAAAAAGGGATAGAGCAAAGAACACTTTTAATAAGGGTTAATCTACCACCAAATTAAAAAAGTTAGAATCCCAAGATAAAAGCTTGTAATGCACAATCGAGATTAAATCATAAAAAAGAAACGATTTTTTCCTACCCTTATAAAGAGGGAGACCAAGATACTTCAAATGGTTGTCGACTATCTTAAGCAACCCTCCACTTTTCTTATCCAAAACTTGGGACCTAGCAATAGCATAAAAATATTCTCCATCAAAATTTTACAGTAATTATCTCCCCATTGGAGACAAAATTGGAACATTGAAATGGCATAAAAATATTTCCAAATTCCAATCCCTCCAAATAGAGATAGTGAAACCTTCCTTCATGAGGAAAACCCGGAGTTGTACCATAGTGATTAAAAATCTTGGATGTCATTCACAGTTTTACCTATTGGGTGATCTGATAATCCTAATAGAGAAAATACATGAGCATATAAGATGAATATGCACAACCTATCCATGACAATATTTTACTGAAGCCTGCAAAGAGGGGATTATATATCTTCTATACACGATGACGTCGATCCTCTTTTACAAGGTAGGAACAAAAACTTACCAAGAAAGACATTGAAAGATCTAAAATTTTCTCACAATTTCAAAGGATAATTTATTACTCTTAGTAGAAAAGCACCCAAGCATGTTAGAGAGACATACATAGCCTATCAAAGATAATATGTTACCAGAGATAGTAAAGGAAGAGTTATTCTTATGCACTGCTTACATATGATAATGGAAATCCTTTCATAAGAGAAAGAATTGGAGACTATAATAAAGGAGAAATGCATTTCTTTCCCCTATAAAGGAGTATTCATACCTTTATATGAAGAAATAAAAATAAAAAAATATAATAAAAACCTTTATATGAAGAGGAGAAGCTATATAAATTAGTTTTCTAAAAAAAATGAGTGGAACCTCTATGATTAATTTGAGCTGATTTAAAGAATTCAAGGAAAAAAAAATTCAATAAGTTTCACTCTAATTGACTTGATTACGTAAAAATAATCAAATTATAATTAAAGAGATTTTACTTTGTTCACAGCCCAGTGAGGATGTTCATGTTGATGTCCAAAGAACAATCATACCTCATATTTTTTAAAAAATTATATTTTTGTGCTACAATTTTTTTAAAAATTTTAATATATATTTTCAGACAATACAACTTTACAACAACAACAACAACATCAAGCCTTTGCCCCACAATATATAAATTAAAGGAGAATCTAGTGGAAATGACCATGTTTTTCAATCCACCACTCCTAGTACAAAAATCTTGTATCCTTCACTTCATATACCCAGTTTCATTTGAAAAGAAACTTTATGAGTTTAGTGATAAAGTTTAATATAAAATTTTTACCACTCATATAAAATTTTAATATCAAATATATTACTCTTATATTTCATTCTTACCACTCATACCACCCTATAAATTTTAATATTTCATTCAATGCACCTATATTTATTCTATGGGCGGTAGACATGTAATATTAAAGTTTTAGATGTTAGATATGTAAATAGCATGAAATAAAATAGTATGTATATAAATCCCCCTTTATATAATTTTCTCGCACCAAATTAAACAAAACAATCGGATGCAGAAATAAACAAAATACAACTCTGACTATATATTATTTGTGGACAGGTAAGTTATTGAACCAAACGGTAGAACTCTAGCTTTTGTGATTATCTGAACTCTATATTAAGTTGGCCTAAAAGCACAATTCTGGAAGACCCTATCAATCTACATCTTTTACTACTTAGTTAATATCTGCTTTGAAATTAACTTTGACTCTGTTATGCTTAATTCTGTAAACTAGAAAACTCTAGAAATATTTCATTCATCGTTGATTTCATCATAATGAAATATTTGGATCATTTAAATGATAAATGAACTTGTTTTGCTTTAAACGTTACTCATTTTTGCAATATAGAACACTTATCCAGCTTCTGTCGATAAAGAAAAATTCTTTCTAATTTACATGGATATGATTTTTGGCGTGTTTTTGTAGTTGCTGATATTGTGCTATGGAGAAACAAGCATTTATCAGGGGTCATTCTTGCTGGAGTGACCGTGACGTGGTTTCTATTTGAGGTTGTGGAGTATCATTTTCTTACTCTCCTCTGCCAATTCTTCATCGCTGCGATGCTTTTGATTTTTATCTGGTCTAATGGCGCAGCCCTGCTTGATCGGTATTTTTTCTATTAGCTATTCAACAAATGAATTAATCTTGATACTATTCTTCTTCTTACACCTTGTGCAATTTTAGAACTTTTTTTTCAACAAGTTCAAAATATTTCATTATGGGTTGCAGCCATAAGTCTTATTCAGCACTTGTCAAGTCATTTTTAGAAATAGTTTTTCTTGCTAGAACAATCCCAGATACATTAGAGAACATGCACTATAATGGAAGAGTAAACACTATGATAAATACATGAAAGAAAATAACCTACGTATAAGAAGCAAATCAAGAACACTGCATTATGGAACGCATAGTGTGAAGAAGCTCTGTTTTGAATATCATCATTGGATATCTGACTCTTATGTTCACCAAAACAATATTCTCTGTTAGAAGAAACAAGGCGTAAAATATCTTCTACAATGTAAAATAATGGATTACATATTTTCCAAATACTAAACAGAAATGGAAGGAGATGGTAGGATAAAATATTAAAAAAATTGCATCAGGAGTACGCCTTACAAACTTGAATCAGGCTTATGTAATTTTATTCAAAATAACATGAAATTTTGTTTGGAGTATAAAATATTTACTCAAGAAAAACAAGACATTTTGTATAAACTATAAGACATTTGAATTTTAATTAGAAAAATGGTAATTTTTAGTGCACTCTTTTGGTACAAAACATTCTCTTCTATTTTTTATATAAACCGGGTTCTTAAGAATTTTTGTTTCTATATAATAATTTACAAGTATTTTGTAGAATCAAAATATTTTTTTACTTCTAACAATGAATATAGCAAGTATACCGTTCCTATTCTTTTAAAATTACAAAAAAAAAAAAAAAAAACAAGGATTGAGCTACTTTAGATTTAGGCACCTTACTTTTAGAAATAATAAAATTGATTAGATCTACATTTAATTGAGTTTAATTAAAAATCAACTTTGACTTTAAGCTCCATAAATCCTCTTAGTTCTACTCACTCTACTGTCATGATTTTAATTTCACACATAATGAATGAGAACATAGTTTTCTTTTTGAAATATACTTCATATGTACAAGCAACTAACTGACCCTTTAATGCTTTGGCCAAGATTTATTTTTTTCTATTTAAGAGCAACCAAATCTGCCTTTAGTGGTTTGGTCAAGATTCTATAGTACAATTTAATAGCAGTTTTTGGCTGAACAGTCTTTATCCAAACAAAAAATGACAATCACCCATTAGTCTATTTTAATTTTGTGCAATTAAAATCAATCTTTTCCTATTCGTGTTTGCCACTAAAGATCTATCATCCAAGAATATGATTCCAAACTTTCTTAGCTCGAGAGAAATCTAAGTTTCCAGCAACACAGATCTAAATCAAAATCAAAACTTCATATCTCAACTCATCATTCTCAGTTGGCTTTTGCTTGATAATTTATTCTTGTAGGAGCCCACCAAAGATTCCTGAAATCATCTTATCAGAGAGAACCTTTAGAGAGTTTGCAATCTACTTACATGCCAGGCTGAGCCGCTTCTTGGTCATTTTCCAAAATGTGGCAACGGGGAGGGATCTTAGACTTTTCCTTCTGGTATACTTATATACATTACTGCCACTTTGAATTATTTCTTTTTCAAGGATAATTTTTCATTGCTATTTCCTATTCTTCATTCAAGGTAATTGCTTCTCTTTGGATATTATCAGTGGTAGGAAGCTTCTTCAGCTCCCTAAACTTGTTATACTTAGGTAATGCTATTCTTCCATAATCTTCTAATTTGAGCATGAATTATGCCAAGTTCAAAGGAATATATACTAAAATAGCCACCTCTACTTCTATAGGTTATCTCTGCGTTCAGATTTTGCCCGCTCTATATGAGCGTTATGAGAGAGAAGTGGATCATTTGGCATTCATGGGAAGCCGCGATCTTAAAAGACTCTTTCATAGATTTGATACCAATGTTCTCAACAAAATTCCACGAGGTCCTATAAAAGAGAAGAAATACAGATGAAGTATTCAGCTTGGAAGTTATAGAAATTGGCGACGCTGATTCAAGATTTGAAAGCACCTTGTGTGATGACAACTTATATTTAATATAGGGTCAAGTTTATTTGGATTCATTCTGTTTATTTACTTATGTAAATTTATCTTTTATGTACATATTAGTGTTGAAAATGATATGTATTTGGATATATCCATATTGACATTACATAAACTAGTTTACACTTTATCAAAGTTGTATATGATTTCCTAATGAATTGCATGATCATATGAGAATAACAGTCACATTTGAGAAGCAAATGGGAGGTGCCAAAGATTAATCTACCATTGTGAGGATATAAAAGATGCACCATTATCCATAGAAATCATGTGAATTAAACCGATGATTGATGTATATTAGATCTGCATCACTACCCTTTGTTGGATAACTTGTAAGGCATAGTTGGTTCTATCATTATGAATTCAAGCTAGTCCAAATTTGTATGAAGGATAGCCTAAATGAAAGGGAGAGGTGATTGCCTCTCTTTTAATTTATAAATTGGCATTGCAAACAATGGATAGGCCTGTTATGACACATGGAACTTTCAAAGAGTGCTAGAGCACAACCAATGTAACATAGGAAAGATGGGATAGTCCATATTTATCTCTTGGTGTGTTGATTAGGGCAAGTTGTAGGTGTCACAAAATTTATGTTTTTTATGGGAACTACGAATCCATGTTCAAGATATATCCTTCCTTTCATTGATTCTTGTGGGTCTATAGAATGTGTTTGTTGGTAATAACAAACCATCCATTACTATCCTTAAGGCACAACAAAAACAAATTTTCAAGATGTCATGAAAAGATTATAACCATATAGCTCACTTTTGAATCTAGTCTAGTACTCCCATAGTCCGTCAATATCGGAGCCACTATGGGATATGCCTTTCATTTTCATAGTAAGTGAAAGTGTTTGTGACACACAAGTTGGGGCTGGGGGATTGTGGATTTATTGGCCAAAGACTTTTAGAGCACCAAAATTAAATTGATTCCTATTGGTTTCAAAAATAAATTTATCACACTTAGAGTGAAATATGCCTTAAGGATATAGATAAAGATGAACAACACTGTACACTTCTCTCACACATTGATCTCTTAGACATCCTTCCTTGAATCCCTTACTTTCTCTCCAATCTCTCCTGCCCTCTCTCAAACTATTGCATGAAGATGTCAAGATCTTTCTCCATTAATCTGTGGTCTCTCCTTGGCCAGAACTCTCTCTTTGACTCTAAGTCATATTCTCTCTTTTTTTTTTTGTTAAGTATGTATATTAGGGATTTAAAATAAGGCCTATGTTATGTTCTAGGATCTAATGGAAAGATTGAAATCATAATCTATATTTTTAGCTAAACCACCAATAGAGACAACCAAAGCTATTACAAAACCAAAAAAAAATAACTTCAGTACAATAATATTTTACTTCATCAAAAAGTATATGTATAATAATCCAGCTCATCTCAATTACTCAGATCCTAAAGAACCTGCCTCTACACCATTCTACTCCACTAGGTCTTTTTCATTCCATGAAATGATAGAAAATTCATAGAATTAGCATTGCCAGCTGATGGGAACTAGAAAGTTTAAAGCCTAATGGAGAACACAAAAGAAAGTAGAACACGAATCGATCCAAAACTTTAGTAAGCAAATCACCAAATAACATTAAACAAATTGAAATTGTTTTATAAGAAGAAAGAAAACCAAAATAAAATACCCTCAGAACAACCAGCTAGTGGTCACCTCACATGTAACGATAAATTAGGTAAATATAATGCTCAAGGACATGCAAACCAGTAGTCCACCACAACAACTTTGATCCAATGTCCTCCATAACTCCTCCAACAAATACCACTAAAACCTGACCAACCAACACCACTCTTTATTTTAGAAGAAGGATACAATGGGATGGAAACTTGTGGAGAGAAGAAAAGGATTAGAAGACTTGGAAAAAGAAACAAGTAGGGAAAAAGTAGCTCTCTAGCTAGAGAAGAAACCCTCAAGTTTTAGAATATTTTCACTTCCAAAAAAATGCTTGCAACAGCTCAAAACTCCCCTAAAAATAGGAAAGAAAGGAGGCCAACATCTAGCCACAGCCGCCCCCTACAGCCAACTAAAAGGAAAGGAAAAAGAAAGCATTAAATGCACGGAAGAACCCAAAAAAAAAATCATGAAAGCCAAGGGATAGCAATAGGAATAGAACAGCCAAGACCATGGGAACCAAAAAAGCCAGGGAGCATCAACAGAAACCGAAGAGCCAAGGCCAGGAGAACCGGAAAAGCCAGGGAGTAGTAGTAGGAACCGAATAGCCAATGCCAGGGGAACCGGGAAAGCCATGGAGCAGCAGCAGGAAGTGAATAACCAAGCCAGGGGAACAGGAACCAAACTACCAGGATAAGCAAACAATAATTTAGCCACCCCCAACAAACCCAAGTCAACCTAAACACAAAGAACCCAAAGAGGCTAGCACACCAAAGGAAAAAAATATGTCCAATGAGCACCTAAGCCACACATGATCATCGGTTGCCTTCCATCATTAGGTAAACAAAAATAAAACTCAAAAATTACAATAACATAAAATTAAAAAAAACATGATCATCAAGAGTTGAATGCATCACCAGCTCAATTAACTTCTTTCCTTGGCCCATCATATATATCAATGTCCATTTGAAGTATTAAATATCAATTTAATTAAAACTCATTAACATGTAAAGAATGAATAAAGTACTAACATAGTATTATTCTTTAGAGTTTTATTATGTACTTGATTTACAAGCTTATACTTATATCCTTGAAGAAATTTTCATAGAGATTTTAGATACATCATATAACACTTTCCATCAAAGGTTCACTTGCACTTAACTTTCATATTTCATCAGGGTTCATACAAAAATTCAAAAATTACTAATACTAAATTTAGAATATTACTTATAATTAATTCATTAAATTATGAGAATAAGCAATGCATAATATCCTGATGCTTTCTGATGCTTTCTAAAACATTTCCAAACTAATTATGAGAATAAGCAATCCACATATCCTGATGCTTTCTAAAACCATATCCAAACTAATTATGAGAATAAGAAATCCACATATCCTGATCCTTTCTGATGCTTTCTAAAACCATATCCAAACTAATTATGAGAATAAGCAATCCACATATCCTGATGCATAATATCCTGATGCTTTCTAAAACCATATCCAAACTAATTATGAGAATAAGCAATCCACATATCCTGATGCTTTCTTATAACTCCGCTTCCACGTCTGCCTCCATTTAAACACCTTACACACCCGTATATAGTAAGTGTGGAAATAATTAGAGTAGAACAATACAACATACCTCCAAAACCTGTTTTTAGCTCTTTGAAGAATTTCTCTGATGTTTCACAAAAAGGAAAGGGCCTATTATAGTAGAGTTGATAAGAGAAGGAGGTCGTGATTATTGGAAGGTGGTAAAGTAAGAATCTCTTTGGCGCTATAGTGCTCCCTAAAACATTTCCCCAACAAAGAAAGGGTAGTACTATAGTGCCACCATGCACAACGCCACTGTACTGCCATAATTTCTACTCCTAAATAGAGAGGGAAGTGTCGTTACGTTCCAATGCTCAACACCGCAACATTCTAAGACATATTTTATTAATTCATTTCTAGACATTGTCACCTTAATTATAGGTTTCTTAATAACAAATTTAAGATATGTAAGGCACAAAAAATAGATTTTATGAGATTCTATAGCTGCAGGCTTTATATTGTCCCTCCTTATAGAAAAATTGTCTTTGGCACTTACAAAAATACTCAAAATTAGTTTGGATATGGTTGCCTCATTTTCTCTTCTTTCTTCTAGGGGCTACTCTTTTAGATATGTTCTTCCACTACACCTTTACTATATGAATCTGCTTGTTTCTTAACTACTTCACATAATAGGGCAAAACACACTCAGGCTCTTCCCTATCGGTTAGATTAAGTTAAACTTCAATTTTATTTTTAGAGATCGATTATTCCAGATAGGAAACCCACTATTTCAGTATAGATACATGAAACACATTATGAATATCCAACATCTGATCAGGCAATAACAGTCTATAAGCAAACTTTCTCTCCTTTTTAATGATTTTAAAAGGATTAATATACCTTGAAATTAACTTATTATCTTTGACAAATATGCTGACACCTTTTAATAGATTAGCCTTAAAAAAATTAAATCATCAATTTGAAATTCTACAGCTCTATATTTTGGATCATAAAACTTCTTTTGTCTGTCATGGATTGCTTCCAGTATGTTCTTGTTCAACTTGATTTCTCTATGGCACTATCCACTTTTATATAGGGTAATAGTGTTCTACATCTTATCTCATACAGAGCTTCGTATGAAGTCATACTGATAACGGATTGGAAATAATTATATTAAGAAAATTTTATCAAAGGAATATGACCTTTCCACCATCCTCCAAAATCTATTTTCCATAATCTCAACAAGTCTTCTTATATACGAGTGACTGTCTCAAATTGTCCATCTATTTAGGGTTGTAAAGTTATACTAAAACTTAACGTAGTCTATATACCTTCCAGGATACACCTTCATAACTTGAAGGTAAAGTTGCCATTGTAATCTGAGATAATAACTTTCATAAACCCATGTAATCTAACATTCTCCCTCACATACAATAGAGTTAGCTTGTCAACATAATTAGCATGCCTCATAAGAAAGACATGAGTAAACTTACTTACTCTATCTACAATAACCCATATTACATCATAACTTTTATCTAGACCTAGGAAAACCCATAACAAAATTCACAGTAATTTCTTTCCATTTTCATTTAGAAATAGATAAGGGCTGCAATAAACCATTAGGACTCTGATCTTTAGCTTTCACCATTTCATAGTTTTGACACTTAGAAATAATTTCTTCTACATCATTCTACAATCCAGGCTATCATAATATGGGCTTCAAGTCATTGTACATCTTACTACTATGTACCAAGATTACTCATATATCCAGAGTAATTCAAAGACATGGGCTTCATGCAGAATATCTTTCCTCAATTCTCTACTGGTTGGAACCCGCAATCTTGTGCCACAAAATACAATACCTTGACCATCTAGTCATAACTTAGTCCTTCTTCTATATCGAATTTGATCCAATAGTTTTACATATTCCTTATCTTTCTTCTACGCTTCCTTAATTTTTTTCTTACAACGATAAATGAACGAATATAACTTTTGCATGCACATTAGATAAACATATCATCCGCAACTCCTATCATTCCATCTCTTAAATCAAAGCCTACTTAAAAATGATCAGACTAACCATAACTCCTATCAACTTCATGCTTAGAACATTAACAACCATATTTGTTATGCTAAGCTAATAAATAATATCCATATCATAGTATCAATTTCAACCATCTCCTTCACCTCATATTTAGTTCCCTTTAAGTAAATATGTATTATAAACTCAGATGTTCAGTATAAATTTCACATCTTACTGCATAAAAATAATGTCTTTACATCCTCAAAGAAACACAATCTCCAATAATTCTATATCGTTAGTAGGATAGTACTTCTTTTCAGTTGATTTCAACTATCTAGAAGCGTATGAAATTACCTTCCATTCCATTATAGCACACAACCCAATCATTTTAAGGAACCATCATTATACACTTGGAGAATAGTTAGCATAGGAGAGAACACCCGAATGCTTTTAGCTCTTGGAAACTATCTTCATACTTTAATGTCTAGTTGAATGACATGACCTTATGAGTCAATCTTATCAAATTGATCATAATATGTGAAAATCCTTTAACAACTTCTGATAACGTGCCATGCACAAAAACTATGAACCTCCATCAGAGAAGTTATCCTTGCCCAATCCACAAATTGCACCCTGTGGGGATCTATAAATATTCCTTTCTTGCCCATAACATTCCCCAAAAAAGCTACTCAAGTCAAATAAAATTCATGATTCAAATATTTAACTTATAACTCAGGCTGCCTTAGAGTTTCTAGAGTCAACCTCAAATACTTTGCATGATCTTCTTTAGTCTTTGAATACACCAGAATATTATTAATAAACATAATGATGAATTGATCTAAATATTTCCTAAGCACTATATGCATCAAATCCATGAATACTACTGGTGAATTCATTACTCTAAATGGTATTTCCAAAAATTCATACTACCCATATTTAGTGCCAAAAGCTATCTTTGTCACATCTTTCACTTTCAATCATTACTAAAGATAATAAGATATCATATCAATCTTAAAGAATATAATTGTAACATCCAAATGGCCAAATAGAACATCAATTTTGGGTAGTGGATATTTATTCTTAATAGTTAATGTATTCAGCTCTTTATAATCAATGTACAATCATTGGGATTTATCATTCTTCTTTACAAACAACATAAGAGCTCAACATGAAGATCCAGTTGGTCTAATAAATCCTTTATCTAATTGATCCTATAATTGAATCTTCGATTCCTGTGATTAAGGGTGACATTCTATACATAGTCTTTACTATTGGGGATATAGTCGGTACCACTTCAATACAAATTTAAACCTCTCCCTCTGGAGATAAATTCATCAACTCCTTAGGAAATACGTCAGAGAACACTCTCACGATTAGGACACCCTTAATACTCTTAACAAACTTGTTTAAATGTTTCACATAGGTCAAAAATATAATATTCCCTTTCTCTAAAACTTTTTAACTTCCAACACAGATATCATAGATGATAGAAAATTTATAGCAGCTTAAATATAAAACACTTCCCCTTTGTTACAAAGAATTACCATGTTCTTGCTACAATCTATTAGAGCCCCATGTTTTCATAGACAATACATCCCATTAATAACATCAAATTCCATCAAAGGTAAGTCAATCAATTATAATTCTAACTTTCTATTTAAAAATTCAATTTCATATTTATATATCTAATTAGTAAATATATAGTCTCCATGTAACACCTATATAATACGTGCATAGTTGTACACGTTCTAACATGGCATGGTAAAAGTAACCTACAAAATTTCTACATTCATGTCTTCTACATGTGTTTGTGAGTGTTTTGTGTACATATAAAGTGTTTGAATTTGTTCTTAAGCGGATCCCGAGGGTCTATGTGCATGACTAAAAAATCTATAATTTTCCCTTGGGAACATAGTAGTGCCAAGATAGGATGCATTTGGCATTGAATTCTATATCTTTTTGCCAAAATAATTTAAAGCTACAATATGGGGGGAGCACTGCGGCACCATGCTTTGAAGTGGAGAGTGTGTAGTGCTGTAGAGTTGAGTAGCAATGCTAGGTTCAAATTTTATAAAAAATATTGAAATCCCACCAAATCTTATTTTATCAAAGCCCTTTTGTCCCTCCTTAGGCAAGTGCTAGAGAGACGGATTTTTAGAGAGAAAGCTGGCTTTTGGACCTTTGATTCATTTTTTGTTATCGGCCTAATTTTGGAAGTTATCTAAATTGAGGCACTTTACATTCCGCCTATCTAAATTTTCAAAAATATAAAAAATTTGAGATTTATCTGATCAAATTTATAATTTCATATTATAAAAATGAGAATAACTTTACAATAGCTAAACTTTCTTTTTGAATATAATAGATATGATTATTCTTGATATTTTGGTATTTTTCTAAAAAAAATTCATTAGGTAATTTACAAAGTGTGCATTTTTACTAAATTAGAAAATAATTTTAATCCAAAAAACTAATGCTATATTAAAATTAAAATTATACAACAACGTTTACATATAATTTTATATAATTATATTTGATGTGTCATGAAATTTTGTGGGTTACTTATGATCTTGGCATTGATGCCATTGTGATGTAGAACTTTTTCCTGAGTCATGTTTCTTTTGTTTATTTTCCTTTTGTATTTTCTTTTCTGTTGCTCTCTTTTGGTGGTATAGTTTCTATTCTTGTAATTTTTGGCCTCTTGTAACTCTTGATTTTTAATATACAGGCTCTGCCCCCATTTTTCCCTCCTTAGGCAAGTGCTAGAGAGAAGGATTTTTAGAGAGAAAACTGGCTTTTGGACCTTTGATTCATTTTTTGCTATCGACCTAATTTTGGAAGTTATCTAAATTGAGGCACTTTACATTCCGCCTATCTAAATTTTCAAAAATATAAAAAATTTGAGATTTATCTGATCAAATTTATAATTTCATATTATAAAAATGAGAATAACTTTACAATAGCTAAACTTTCTTTTTGAATATAATAGATATGATTATTCTTGATATTTTGGTATTTTTCTAAAAAAACTTCATTAGGTAATTTACAAAGTGTGCATTTTTACTAAATTAGAAAATAATTTTAATCCCAAAAACTAATGCTATATTAAAATTAAAATTATACAACAATGTTTACATATAATTTTATATAATTATATTTGATGTGTCGTGAAATTTCGTGGGTTACTTATGATCTTGGCATTGATGCCATTGTGATGTAGACCTTTTTCCTGAGTCCTGTTTCTTTTGTTTATTTTCCTTTTGTATTTTCTTTTCTGTTGCTCTCTTTTGGTGGTATAGTTTCTATTATTGTAATTTTTGGCCTCTTGTAACTCTTGATTTTTAATATACGGGATCTGCCCCTATTTTTCCAAAAAAAAATAAATAATTAGACCTAAGCTTATGTCCCAGCGGCTAACCAAGAGGGGGGGAGGGGGTGAATTGGTAATTTAAAATTTTCTCTTGGATTTAAAATTTGAAAACTATTGATTTTTAAAACAAGTTAATTAAAGTTTTAAAATAACTTTTCAACCACATATAAATAACTTGCAGTAAATAAATGCAAAATTAAAAAGATAAAGATTAATAATGATTTGGTCAAAGACTCTCTCTTCAAGTATTATACTATTACCAAAGTGACTCTCATTTTACCCCCACAGCATGGCGAAGAAGCTTTTACAAAAACCTCTCTTCAACCAATCCCCGATGCGGCAGAGAACCGTCATCCTTTCACATTCTCCAAGTGTCGACAGAGAACCGTCATCCTTTCACACTCTCTAAGTGTTAGTAGAGAATCATCGTCCTTTCACACCTTCCAAGTGTAGGCAGAGAGTCATCATCCTTTCACACCCTCCAAGAGTCGGTAGAGAACCGGGTCTTCTTCAAAGATCTTCACACGAGCAATCTAGAAAGACAAGAGGAAGAGTGATAACCAAAATTACGAAGAGATCCTTACCTTTGAGTAACCTTGTGAACCCTTCACACTCCACTTGCAAGAAATCTCTCACAAACACTCTCTCACACTCTCTTTCATTTTCCCTTGAAAAATAATGAAGACAATACTTTTTCACGTCAGTTTTAGTTAACCTTTTATATAAAAGACACAAAAACCCATTTAGAAATTTGAAATTTTCAATTTTAAGTGTTTACGATCAGAGTTCGTACGTACGAACAATTCAAAAATTATTACGTACAAACCTGTTGTGAATAGGTATGAAATCATTTCGTATACGATCATTGTCCGGTACGAACCATGTTCGTCTGATATGAGCAGTTATAAAATTTTTTGAGTTCGTCGGTACAAAAAAGGAACCCCACAAATTCGTACACTGTATGGCGTACATACGATGACCTCATCATCCGGTACAATCAGTTATAAAAAATTTCAAATTCATCTGAAGGAATTGTCGGGAAATGGGACCTCACAATTTTGTACTCAGAAAGGCATGTACGAATGATGATCGTATAGTACGATCCATACTTAGAAAAAATATTTTTGAGCAAACAGGGACTCGTCCATTTTGTACTTTAGAAGGCATGTACGAACTGGGCTCGTACAGTACGATTCATACTTAGAAAATTTTTTATTTCTGTTCATTTGACTACTCATCCGGGAAAATAACTAACCAGATCTTCCCGTATGAACGGATATCATACAGTATGATCAGTTTAAAAAATATGAATTTTAAACTCTCCCCCGGTGTGTGTGTGTGTGCTCAATTACTCAATTACAATCACACTCTCTTAGACTCAATAAAATGGAAAGTGCATACTTCAATTACAATAAACTCTAAACTAATCTTGATTTGAAGTCTTCTATAATCCAGAGTATGATTTTCCTAAAATGTTAGTACACACAAGAGCAAAATAATTCTTTCAAAATATGTTATGAGAAATAATAATCAAAACAATATTATTTGGAATCATCAAAAACATACAAATTGGAATAATATAAAACAGGCAAGAACTAAGTAGCAACTATCTCAACAATATTCTTATTTTTGATGATGACAAAATAATTATTATTTGAATAAAATTGAATACCCTACATTTCACCTTAACTCTCCTTAAATGAATAAACATGTGAATATAAGATAATTTCTTTAAGAACAAATCAATTTTTTTAATTTTTTATAAACACACACAAAACATACAAATAGAAAAATTAAATAACACTAAACAACCAAACACAAATAATATTTCTCCCCCTTTTTTATAACAACAAAAAGAAGGAAGAAGGAAAAGTTGAAATGAAAGAAGTCATATGAGAAACCTTTAATAATTGATCTTGAAAGAGAGTGAATAATAATTGCAATATCAAGATTAATATTCATTAGATAAAAATAAAGATTCAAACATTTAAATTAAAATATAACATAGACAAGAAAAATAGATTAAGGTCATGAAATATTATAGACTATTAGATAATGATAATTTTTGCAAAAGTGAGGAAATTAATATTAGTTAAATTCAATTTTCAATACAAAATATAATTGAACATTAGATAGATTTGAATTTGAAGATTAAAAGATAGAGGAAAGAACATTATCAATTAGAGACATTGCGCATCTTTTCAAATATTTGTATCACACTTTGTGCACCTTTTGGTGTTTGGCCTAATTTTATGCATCTTTTCAATTTGTGAACCGTTGTGAATTCTTACAATTTTTGTACAATTACACATTTTTTTTATACTCCCTTTTTTTAATTGATCTTTCTAAAATTAATAATCTATAAACTCAAATTTCTCTAAGTACAAAGATAATTATATTGAAAACAAAAAAAAAATAATAAGACATCAAAATTGCAATAATAGTATTTAAATTATGTATGCCTAAAAAGAATATGAGATTGATAGCCTTAACTTGATCGAGTTATATATTAACTTAAATTTTTTTAAAAAATAGATTTTATAATGAAATTAATTTGTGTATTGTAGTTTATTTTATAACACTTTTTATATCAATTAAGACATGATTAACATATAAAAAAACTTACATTTCACACAACGAACAAAAGCAACTAATCAAAACAAGTCATATTTTATTGATATCAATTTAAAGATAATATTCAATGAAGCACTTTTGATATCAAGACATAAAAGCAAAAGCAACATAACATCAAACAAAATCTAGAACAAAGGATAAGTACACAAATCACTGAACAAACACAAGTTCAAAAACTACTGAAATCATCACTAAGATCATAATAACTCAAAAGACTAGCAAAGACAACACACAAGAAACACATCTAGAAATCGGAGGGGCCCTGGTCTGGAGGAGGAGGCTGGTTGAACATAAAAAAATAGTTATTCATCATAGCTACGTTGGTGTTCACCGAGTCAAACTGACATCGGATCTAACCCATGTCCTATTGGTATTGTGCATCCTACTGATGTAGGTGAGTCTGAATTTGATCAAAATGTTGATCAAAATGACTCTCTAATCGGTCAAAGTGCTGGATCATCTCCTGAAAGTCAGATCCCTAAGCAGGTGCAGGTGTAGGTGCTAGTGCTCCTCCTTCTCCCTCAGAATCCTCACTTGTATTTTCACCTTTCCCAAAAAGTGCTCAAAATAAAACATCAATGAAGTAGATTGGCATTTCAAGTTGAGGCTCATGATGAATAAGATTGTACTTCTTCTCTAAGATATAGGTCACTAGGTGTCCTAAAGCAACTTTCTTCTTCCTCTTCTGAGATACATGCCCAATTTCAGAAAGGTCGTGAATATAATCAAGAATAAGTTAGGCTTTATCTATTGGTTGTCCAGTAATGATTTGATAGATAATAGTGGACAAAAAAAGAGTAATGTTTATGCGATCACCAGTATTATGAATGATAAAAGTTCTAAGGACATGCTGGATGTAAAGAGTTAAGGTATAAACCCTAGGTAAATGACCTACTTATGCAACCCCTCTAAGAAATTTGTTTATTTCGGACCAGTCAAAATCAGATGTAGAGGTCAATGCGTGTGCTCTAATTCTTTGAGTTCTTAAGTGCAGAAGGGTTCTCAAATCTTCCTTTGTGATTTCTACCCTTTTCTTTAAGACATAAGATCTTATCCTACTCTTATCCTCACTAAAAGTCATGTTTGCCAGAAAATAGTGAAAGGTTTCTTTATTGTAGGCATGAATCAAAGTCAGGATGAAGGCAAATTGAGTGGTGGAGAAAAGAGGCATTCCTTGAAAGTGAATGTCTTCTTAGAGTAGAAGGAGTAATCTTAGCAGAGACAAACCTAAGGAAAGAATCCTTATTTGCTCTAGATAGAAAGTTTTTGTCTCCACTCCTGGAAGACAATCCCTTAGTGACTCAACCATGCTTGCTTGAACTTGCCATTGCTAAGAGAGAAGGATTGAAAGAGGCTTGTTGAAGTGAATGAAAATGAAATCTTAAGCCATCATATTTTAAAAAAATAATCTTTTGTATGTACAAACATGGGTTCGTACAGTACGATAATTATTTCATATATGATGAAAAAAAATTTCGTACGCACGAATGAATGTGTTCAAAATAAAATGACTTTTCATAATCACGCCAGTTACGAAACATCCTTTTGTATAAACTTTTTAACCAGACAATCATACAGACAAACAAGTATTCGTCTTGGATGATCATTTATTTAAGATCATTTTAAAGAATGTTACGTTTGTCCCCCACATCGAATGACATATGGTTCATATATACGAACTAAAAGTTTGTAAGTATGGTCGGTTATAATAACTGATTCTGCTGGTATAACTGTCTACATGCATACAAACAAAGTAATACACATCGTCTGGGATGATATAAATATTGTACAGTATGATATATATTGAAAAATTAAAACTTAACAAAATTAGTCCAAAATAATGATTTAAATGCTACAAAATTTATACGTGAAAAAAATAATTTCGTACAGTATGAATAGAACACTTAGAAAAATTCGCACGATTGTTTAGAAACAGGAAATCCAATTTTTTAAAACATTTCAAAAATACACAACATAAAATAAAAATAAAAAAACACTTACACAAACAAGTGCATTAAAAATCAAAAAAATGAAAACGCGCAAATACATATATCTTGTTTGCATAAAATTTTTAATTAAGCATTAAGATCGATCACACCTAGCCTTGTTCTTAATGTGCTAAAAGTATCAAAGGCTAATGATTTTATAAAAATATCTGCAAGATGATTTTTAGTAGAAATATGGTTCAATTCAATTTATCCTTTGGATACATGATCCCTAATGAAATGGTGCCTTATGTCTATATGTTTGGTTCTAGAATGTTGAATAGGTTTTTTTGAAATGCAAATGATACAAGTATTATCAAAATAAATTAGAATTGTGCCTATTAAAAATCTTAAAGAAATTAACTATTGTTTCAAATAAAAAACTTATGCCACATAATTTCTTAAGGCAATGTATTTAGCTTATGTAGTATACAGGGCTACAAAATTCTATTTTCTACTGGACTAAGAAACTAAAGAATTTCCTATAAATTGATAAGTTCCAGATGTACTCTTTCTATCAACCCTACAACCTACAAAGTCCAAATCTAAATATCCAATTATTTCAAATAAAGAGCTAAACTCAGGATACCAAATTCCTAAGTTTTAAGTTCCCAAGAGATAAATCAAAATCCTTTTTACTACTATCAAATATGATTCTCTTATAACTGATTGAAATCTAGCACACAAACAAACACTAAACATAATATCGGGTCTGCTACCAGTCAGATAAAGCAAAGATCCAATAATTCCTCTAAATTTCTTTTGATCAATAGATTTTTCTTTTGGGCCCTTATCCAATTAAACTGATAAACTCATAGGTGTACTAACTAGTTTAGCATTGTTCATTTCATATTTTTTGAGCATGTCCTTAACATTATTCTATTGACTAAGAAATATTCCCTCCTTATTTTACTTAATGTTAAAACTAAGAAACTAACTTAAATCTCTCATTAGGCTCATCTCAAATTTACTACTCATTATTTTAGAAAACTCATCACAAAAAATTTATTTGTAGATCCAAAGATGATATCATCAACATAAATTTGTATAATAAGTATATCATCTCCTAATTTTTTCAAACGAGAGTAGTGTCCACACTTCCTTTTTCAAAAAACTTTTTAAATAAGAAAATGTTCAACCTCTCATATCAAGCCCTAGGTGCCTGTTTCAATTCATATAATGCCTTTTTAAATTTAAAAATATAATTTAGGTATTTTGAATTTTTAAAACTTGGAGGTTGTTCAATATAAACATTATATTGTATTACCCGATTTAAAAATGCACTTTTAACATCCATTTGAAACAATTTAAATTCTCTAAAATAGGCAAAAGCTAACAAAATCATAATTACTTCAAATCTCGCTACAGGGGCAAAAGTCTCCTTAAAATCAATCCCTTCAATTTAATTATATCCCTTAGCCACCAATCTAGCCTTATTTCTAATGACAACTCCTGAGTCGTTCATTTTATTTTTAAATACCCACTTAGTTCCAACTACAGTTTGATCCTTTGGCCTTGCAATTAATTTTCAAACATCATTTCTCACAAGTTAATTTAATTCTTCTTGCATTGCCCATATCTAAAATTCATTCGAAAGTGTTTGATTTATATTTTTGGGTTCTATTATCAAAATAAAGGTAGAATAATTGACTTCTTTGCTTAGTCCACACCTAGTCCTAACACCCTCACTAGGTTCACCTAAAATTAATTCCTTAGGGTGGTTTTTAGAAAATCTCAAATCTCTAGGCAGCAGATTTTTAATTTCAAAATTTTCTTCCAAATTAATCTTCTCAATCATTTGGAAGTTATTTTCCAAATCATCTTCTTCCAAAATTGGCTCTCCTAAAATTCTAGATTCATCAAATATAATATGTGTGATCTCTTCAACTACCAAAGTTCTTTTGTTAAATACTCTAGAATATTTTTCAACATTATAGTATCCAAGAAAAATTCCTTTATCTGATTTTGAATCAAATTTTCCTAAAAAAAAATTTCCATTATTATGTACGAACAGTTTACATCCAAAAATATGCAAATGTGATAAGTTAAGTATTCTCCCCTTAAGAAGCTCATAGGTTGTTTTATTTAATTTTGATTTAATGTTCACCCTATTCAAAATATAACATGTAGTGCTATCCACTTCAGCTCAAAAATATTTAGGAAGTGAATATTCAGCTAACATGGCTCTAACAGTTTCAATTAATGTTCTATTCTTTCTTTCGACTACCCCATTTTGTTGAGAGGTTCTAGGTGCAAAAAAATGTGATCAATTCATTTTTCTTTACAAAAATTCTCAATTTTTTTATTTTCAAATTCACCAACGTGATCACTTTGTATTATTAAAATCTCATATCCTACTTTCCTCTGAATCTAAGTCAAAAAATCTCTAAATTCCTCAAATGACTCATTTTTATGAAATAAAAATTTAACCCACATGAATCTTGAAAAATAATCCACAATCACAAATCTGTATATCTTACCTCCTACACTAACAGTGCTAACTGATCCAAAAAGATCTATATAAATAATCTCCAAAGGTTTACTAGTTCTAAGATCCTTATTGGGCTGAAAATATGACTTCACTTATTTTTCTATTTAACATACATCACAAAGGTGATCCTTAATAAAGTCTAGTTTTGGTATACATCTAACCAAATCCTTTTGGATAATTTTTCTAAGATTTTTCATGCTAGAGTGACAGAGTCTCCTTTGCCATAACCATGAATCATCAGAAATAATTTTCAAACAAAAAGAATTAGGAACTGAAATACAATTCAAATTTAGAATATACACATTATTTACTCTTTTTCCATGCAAAACATCATTACCATTCAGGCTTAATATGCAGCTAGTGAGAAAAAAAATTTATATTGTATCTTTTATCATAAAGCTGACTTATACTTAATAAATTATGCTCCAAGCCTTCTACAAGCAATACATTTTCTATGATTTTTTTTAATTTCAAATTATACCTGATCCAACCATTTCCTAGTGGTGTTATCTCCAAGTGTAAACTTGCCTCCACTTCTGACTTCCTATGATATAAATTGCTTAGTGTCTCAAGTCATATACTTTGAGCAACCTCTATCCAGGTACTAAATGCTCTCACGAGGCCTTGTATGAGAGTATTCCTGCAAATATAATCAAATATTAGACATGGGAATCCAAATAAGTTTGGGTTCTCCTTTTGGCAAAATAAAACTAAATACATGTCTGATATGTCTAGGTTTATGCATCTTAGGTTCCATACTAAATGAGTTTTTCTATCTCTATCCAAAGTACGAGTTGTTAAGATAGTTGCTATTTGCATGCATTACATTTTTGCAACTTATAAGTTTTGATGATTTCAAACATTATTGTCAAATGTGTAGTTATCTCCTAACAATTTTGGAAGAATTGTATTTCTCTTGTGTGTACTAACATTTCAGGGAAAAAGAACCCAAACTAGAAGACTTCAAATTAAAATCAGCATGAGATACTTTAAATTTTTTGAAGCTTGCACTTTGCTTAGAAATCAAATTGAAAGGGAGTGATTGTAACTTGAGTGAATAAAAACATGCACACACAAATAAGGAGATCATATTAAATTTGTATTGATCGTACAGGACGATTTTCGTTCGTACTGGACGATCAGACAGTTATCTCCTATAGAGCATATGGAACGAATAGAACTTGCTCAAAAATTTTCTAAGTCCTATTCGTCAGGACAAAAAAATTATCGTACAGTACGATTGGTCTCTCAGAAAATTTTCGTCCAGACGAATTAATTATGTCGTACAGTACAATTGGCTCTCTGGAAAATTTTCGTCCAGACGAAATTAATTATCGTACAGTACGATTGGCTCTCTGGAAAAGTTTCGTCCAGACAAAATAATATATCGTACAGGACGATCTGTCCTCTGTAAAAAATTCGTCTAGACGAATCAATTTTCGTCCAAACGATTAACCGACTTAGGACAGTTTTCAGCAGTTTCTAGATTCGACTTGTAATAACCGTTCGTACTGGACGAACTAGTTCGTACAGGATGATTAGCTGTACGAAGACATTTTGTACATATATTCAATAGGGTCATTTCAGATCGTTTAAGTAAATCATCCAGGACGATCCAGATCGTACAGGACGATCCACTGCGTCATAATTGAATACTTGCAGTTTTTGGGCGGTTTTTCTTGTCTTTTGTATAAATAGCCCAAATTAGACTGACACCCAATCTTTTTGTCATTTGATCTTCGTGCCTCTTGAGAGATAGCCAAGGAGAGAGTTGGAGAGAGCATTCAAGGGAGGATTCTTACCACTGGAGCGAGAAGGCTTCACTTGGAGTTCAAAGGTAAGAGTCTCTACTTGTGAATTGGGATTACTTCACTCTTTTCTTTCTTCCTTCTAGATTCTTGTGAGAAGATCAGTCAAGGAGATCCGGTTCTCTGCCGACACTTGGAGAGTGTGAACAGCCGAAGGGTTCTCTGCCCACACTAGGAGAGTGTGAAAGGACGGACGGTTCTCTGCCAACACTGGGTATTGTGTAAAAGGACGGACGGTTCTCTGCCGCACCGGGGAGTGGTGAAAGAGTGTGTTGTAAGGCTTCTCCGCCTTGCTGTGGGTGCAAAGGAGAGTCACTATTGATATTAGTGCAATACTCAGAGGTGCCTCTGGGGAGTGGATGTAGGTCTGGTTATAGACCGAACCACTAATATCTGGTGTCATTTACTTTACTGTTTTTATATTTCCGCACTTTCTATTTCAGTTTTAAAAACTCTGTGGTTGAAAAATCTTTTCTAAAAAATTAAAAGAGATTTTATTTCGTTCAATAATTTTTTTAAAAGGGGGTCTTAAATTTTAATTTTTTTTTAAAACTACCAATTCACCCCCCCCCCCTCTTGGTAGCCTTGGGACACTCACTTAGGCTTAACAACCTAATTACTAGATTCAACAAGTGGTATCAGAGCTCCGTTTCAATATCATAAGTTTGAACTACTTTTTTGATTAACGTAGATGGCTACTTTTGGAAACCGGAACACACCTGAGGTTACTCTATTACTAAACCTCTACTGTTTGATAATTTCCTTTTGATTTTGGAAACACGCATGTATACTTTCTTACAGTCACTTGATTATCGAATGTGGATGTTAGTCCAGGATGGTCACAAAACCAACTAGATTAGTTGATGGAGTAAGGTAAAATACCTTTTACTGATTGGACTGTAGAAGAACGTGACTTAGCACAATTAATGCAAATGTTTAAACAGTTTCTTTTGTGCTTTAAAATCTGAAGACTACATGCGGGTTTCCACTTGCAAAAGTGGAAGGACATATGGTGACTTTGTATAACTTATGAAGGAAAATGAGGTAAACAATCAAGGCTTAATATCTGTTCATGACTATGAATTATCGCATGAAACCTAATGAATCTATTTCCGACATGTACACAAGATTTACACAAATTGTCACTTCTTTGCATGCACTTGGTAGGAATTAACTATGCTGAAATGGTCAATAAGATTCTTCGTTGTTTACCTACTGCTTATGATGCAAAAATTACTGCAATTACAGAGTCTAAAGATTTAAACATTTATTCTATTGACAATCTTCTTGGTTCACTCATTACTTATGAGCAAGGAGTAAGTCAAAGAAGATTGATGCAGGTGAAACACGAAGGAGAAGAATATAGCACTAAAAGTGGAAGAGTCAGAGAGTGAACACTCACAACCTGAGGATGAAGATGATGTTGCCTAATGACTAGACAATTCAGAACCTTTTGAAGAGGAAGCAGAAGAAACGCCAGCCTATGGAATAGAGGTAATTTTAACAAAATAGCAAGGTTTCTATGAAGTGATTTGTTATAAGTGCAGGAAACCAGGTCATATCAAGACTGATTGCCCAAAATCTAAAGCCACTCCTGCTAAGGAGAGGTGGAGGAGAAACCTATGGTAAAGAAGGGCAAGAAGAAGTTTCAAAGAGCTTTCTGGGCGGACTCAGCTTCAGACTCATCTGAGACAGAAAAAGAAGAAGAAGTCACTAATCTTTGCTTGATGGCTGACAATGTAGATCACTCAGATCAAGAAGAGGTATGTGACTTATCCTATGATGAATTATTTGAAGTTTCTGAACACATGCATATGCATATAGGAAAATGAAAAAGATGCATGCTAGTTTAAGTTTAGAATTTGAAGAGCTCAAGAAGGAAAATGAAATCTTAGAAAAGACCATGCTTTTAGATGACAACCACATGAAACTACTTGATGAATATGATGACTTGAATAAGAATTTGAAGATCTAAAGTCACTATACTGATCTTGAAAAGAAATTTAAAAATTTTAAGGATGAATCTGAGAGCAAAGCATATAGAATCAATTATATCCAATCGAATCTTGGAAGATATGAATTCATTTTACAAATTAACAATAAGAGCTCTCGAGGATAATAAGAAACCCCCTGACTTGAAGATTTTACAAATCCTAAATATTATCCTAAATTTATGAAATCCCTTAGAAGACAATCACATGGAAGAAAACTTAGGAATATTTTCTAATGTTAATGTAATAATTATGGATATTTGGGACATATAGCTCACACCTGTACCTTGATGATGAAATCTAATTTGGTGTGGAGATCTAGTAGCTAACCAAGACATATCATACATGCATCTGATTATAAATTGCTAAAAGGTGAACTCAAACTTGTTTGGGTTCCCAGGTCTAACATTTGATATTTTTGCAGGATGCTCTCACACAAGACCTCGTGGAGCAATGGTACCTGATAGCGAATATTAAGTATATGACTGGAGACACTACACAATTCATATCGCTAGAAGCCAGGAATGGAGGCAAGGTACACTTGGAGATAATATCACAAAGAAAGTGGTTGGATCAGGTATGATTGGTAATTTCAAAAACTTTTTTATAGACAATGTGCTATTGGTTGAAGGCTTAAAGCATAATTTGTAAGTATAAGTCGCTATGTGACAAAGTTATAATGTGAAATTTTTACTACTAGCTGCATATTAAGCCTAAATGGGAAAGAATTTTAAATGGAAAAAGGGTAAACAATGTTTACATGCTAGATTTGAATTCATTTCATACTCCTATTGCTTTCTGTTTGAAAACTGTTTCTGATGAATCTTGGCTTTGGCATAGGAGACTTTGTCATTCTAGTATGAAAAATCTTAGAGATTACCCAAATTAGTAAGCAGGTATACCAAAAGAAAATTAACAAATACTATAGTCAATCCTATATTCACACATCTTCATTAAAAAGATTTAGCAAAATAATCTCATAAACCATCAATTTGTTGAATATCATTCTTCCTATACAGAAAGGTATTTTTTTGATCTTCCTCTTTAAGTACACTTCACCTTGAACTAAATCTTACTACTTCACTGGCTTTGTTTGGGCTAACTCATATAACCATAATACTCTGCTTCTATCCTCTTTAGTTCCTAATCTATAATATGATAAATCACTGTACTTAAAAAGACTATAGCCTTTTGCATCGGCATATGGCTCTCATGCTTAGCATGCCTACCACTCTCACTCCGCCACCCCCCCCGGAGCCCCCCCCCCGCCCATCCCATCCCCCACCACACCACCAACTACACATCCAGTGAATGAAAAGACAAAAATAAAATAAAAATAGAAAAAAAAAAGCAAAGCCAAACAGAATCAAAAAAATTAAAATCTATGGTATACAGCTGAATAAACAGAAATGAGTATATAAAAAAAATAAAACAAGACCCAATTATAACAAAAATAACAAAATAAATAAAAAAAAAGATCCTCATTTCCATTTTTCCAAAGGGACCCCTTGAAGTACATTGGTATGAATAAGAGGTGAACCAACACAGCAAAATAGGCTCACACTCACCAATCTTTTTTTAATACATCATTTAATAATGATAAAGAATTTAGAAAAAAATATCTAAGCCAAATGTTAGTATGATAAAAAGAAATAAGAAAAGTGAACCCTTTGGGATATAGGTAAAAAAATATTACTTGTAAATTATTATTGAAAAAGAAAAAGTATATAGTATTTTCTCAGGCGCCTTATATCATCCCACAAATAATAATATCATAAAATGTAATACCACCTTATAACTCATTGCTACACATATTAGGAAATTGTCCATAAAAACTATAAGCCTGAACTACATATTTAAGAAACTTAGAATGAAACCCTTATACTTCAGTCGTTCAATACACCATAATTCCTCCACTCAACAACTCACATAATCGCAAAAATTTCAAGTAACAGTAAGCACATATTGATTTGTTATATAAAACAAAATATATTCAATAAAACTACTACAGCACGCACATACAATTTTATGATAAGACAATATAAAAATTATTAATACAATTCACTATTATCAAATTCATCAAATTATAGGATATGTATTCAAAACACATTCAAATCTTTTATTCATAGAACAAAATAATATTGAATATGGCAAATGGTGCAACTTTTCAAATTATCTAGAAGTACTACTTTCAGAAAAAATTATAAAATTAATAATATCATTATTAATAACATACATAAAGTTGAAAGATAAAGCTACGGGTGTAAATTTCCTCTTTTTATAGCTACCAATTAAAATTTAATAGAATAATCTATATATATTAAATATTAATTAGATATATATATTATATAAAATATATATAAAATAATATTCTAGATAATAGAAGGTAACCTACTCCTAAACTAATAGACATTAGAAGTTAAGAAGTATGAAGAAAAATAAATATTAAAAGCCAAAATATAATTTGTTCTTATAAAACTTATCTTCTCCCCAGCAGTTATTACTAGGAGAGAAATTGCTTTTATAAAATAACTTTATAGACAGAATTAGATATTCAAAATCTAGTTTTCGGCCCTCAGATCCCTACAATCCTCACCTATATTACACCCACAGAAAGAATGAACTCACAACACTACCCCAGCACCATAGCAACTTTGTCTCTAAGAAAACCTCTATCATCTGTCCAACTAGTGTACTAAGGGAAGAAATTGCTTTGAAAAAGAAACTTTGAGTAAAATTATATTTTTATGAGATCAATCAGTGTCTCACCCTCGCTTAGTCATCATCATCGTACACTCTTATTGGATAAAGAGCTCCGTATGCTGACAGCCCAGCGCCAAAATATATAGTAGTTGGCAAAGATGGAGGCTAATGCCACATATAATAACTACATCCTAGTGTTGTAATGCTCTAAGGGAAACTTTAGATTATTTAAACAGCATCACAAACCCACAACTACTTAATTAGAATAAGAAACCCCATACACTTAAATAAACTTTACATGAGATATACAAAAGATATGAAATATAGAAATTGAAAAGGTTAGCTTTACAAGATCAATAGGACAATGAACATGCACAGATTTATAGGTGTACAGAAATAATCACTCACCAGTACATGTATATAACTACATAACATATAAGTGAGGTGTCAAAACACTTACATTTCTTATTGTAAAAAATAGTACTGATCACATATTAGAATAAATTCAATATACCAAAGTAAAAACTCATACTAAATTATGTGAAAAATCAAGTAAAATAACAATATTAGTAGTATAAATCGATTTTAAAGAATATCATTATAAGATTATATAACAATCAGTGTAGTATCGCTAATTATAATAGTGATAAATAGAGTAATTAAGAGAGAAATCAGTTTCATTAAGATGATAGCTCCTATACAAACATATATCCGAAATACAATTGTTATCATGGAAACAATAATAGCAATTAAGTAACTAATACACACACACGACACACACACACGCCACACAACGAACACACACACACCACAACACACACCCACACACACACACACACACACATCACACTACACACACATAATATATATATATATCTATATATATAAATATATATATAATACTATTAGGTAGACGAAGGATATATTGACTAATCATATTTTATGTGGTCATGCCCTGTACAATATGTAAAACAAAAATACCATATCATACTTAGTAATAATAGTAATTAGCTCAAGATTGAAATAATATTAAATTATCATCACTTCAATCATAATCATATCATAACCGCCTTCATAATCCCCTCAGTGTCAATTGAATGAATAAGGGTTATGAAACCAACTAAAAAGCTATCCTAAGCTAAATCAAGATGGGGGGGGGAAGGGGGGGGGGGACGGGGGGAGGGGGGGAGGGGGAGGGGGGGGGGCGGGGTGTGAAATTGAAATTTATAAACTCTTTAAGACATATTGAAATCCCCTTTTTAAACTATTTTTAACATTGAAAAATAGAATATATTTTATCCTTGAAAAGAAAGTAATTTCATAATAAAGTAATTGAAGATTTCAAGCCCACGACATAAACAAAAAATAAATGCAAATAAAATCAAGAAAAACACACCCGAGACTTATAGTAGTTCAATATCAACCTCTGACCTACATCGACTTCTAAAGAGCTCCCATTTAGCAGTTGCCCTACTCTTTGTGACTCTTACTTTAACCCCATCTAGGTAGAAAAAAGGAACGACTCCACCTCTGAACCACTAACCCTGGTGATAGGGACCAAACTTTCTCATAGCAAAACTTGGCCCTTTTCACCTCAACTGGGAGGCAGAGAACCTCATTCTTATTCAACCCTCTGTGAGAAGAGAACCTGGACACTTTAATCCTTAGTCATGAGTATTGAGTATCTTTTGAACACAAAAAGAAATTTTCTTACCTAAAAAATTCTCGAAGACAAACCTATCCATGACTAGGGTCAAAGCTTGCTAGACAATGGTTATACCCCACATCTTCCCTAATAACCCACAAGGATCTTCTACTCTCAAAATCCTTTTCACTATACCTTCTGCACTTCAAAGACTCTCTTATTTTCCTCAAAAAGAATGGATAAAGTTAAAAAACCTTAGAAAAAATAAATAGTGACAAAGAATCTATAATAATACCATCATAAGACGTCTAGTAAAAATTTGCAAAATTGATAAAGTAATAAATGCGATCTACAAGATAGTCTAGATACGATAAAGTTCAAATTATATAAAATAATGGATCACCTTGGATATTAGAAAAAAAATGGTTTCATCTGGAAGACAATCTCATCGACCTCGGATCAATCATACGGATCTTTCAGTGAATGTTCAGAGACCATGTGACTACTATGGCAAACAAAACCAAGAGGGGGAGTGACTTGGTTTCAAGAATTTTCATTAAAAAATAAAAAAATATTTAAAACAATATTTGTAAGGATAAGTAATGACACAGAACAATAATCTTTAAAAAAACTGAACAGCAAAATATAATACAGAAAGAAAAAAGCCAACAATATTTTACGATGGATCGGAAATTCCCGGATTCCACAATCCGACACTACATACACGCTAGCACAACCTGGCTAGAAATATCAAATAATTACCAGGTTTGAGCTTGCAACACTCACTCTTTAAACCAAAAGAAGTTTTTACACTAAGTACTCCCTACAACGGTGAACTCATCTAATTACAATTAAAACTTCTCTAGTCAATGACTTAGTATAAATAAAAAAAATCAATTGATGTAAAAAATAAAGCTCAATAATCTTGCAATAAAGTATCCACAATGGTGATTACATAACTTTAATCACCAACTACTTGCAAATAAATATAACCGCCATTTAAGAATAGATTTATATTGTTTAAAAATAAGAATAATATTTAAATAAAAATATAGTCTAGCTGATAACTAACTCATCCAATAAAGTAAAATGAATTTGATAATAGAGAACTGTCCTCTAAAGAAGAAACATTCTTGCTAAACTTCTGGATTAAAAGAAAATTATAAGAACTTAAATATGAATTCAACAATATTTCACCATAAGAAATATGTTCAAGAAAGAAATATATGGTGAAGCTAAAAGAGCAAGGTGAGATTTAGAGATGAAGCAATACTCAAACTAAGAGATGCTCTAACGCTCTGTTTTGAAGCTCCAAAAAATGATTTCGATATCCACAAATGAAAAGAACTCTGGAAAACCA
>NW_021479629.1:0-278 GCF_001605985.2 Dendrobium catenatum | reverse complement strand
TAAGTTCATAGGGCTTAACATCCCGAACGAACTTTCAGCAAGGTGACTCTTGGAGAAAACACCACCAGGAAGATGGCAGGAGCAGGTATAATTGGTAATTCCAAGAATCTTTTGATTGAAAATGTTTTTCTTGTAGATGGACAGAAACACAACTTGTTCAGCATCAGTCAGCTTTGCGACAAGGGCTTCATCATAAATTTTTTGGCAAATTCATGCATTATGAGCTTAAATAATAACACTATTTTATAGGGCAAGCGGATCAACAATGTTTACATTCT
>NW_021479628.1:0-2793 GCF_001605985.2 Dendrobium catenatum | reverse complement strand
GTCTCAGTTAAAGTCGTAGGTAGTCTCCTAGGGTCGACAGTGTCATCTAGGAAATTCATCCAACTAGGAGAGAGATTGTCCTTAACAGGGAAGGACAAGAACATAGTGGGCAAAACAAATGAATCAGGAACAAGGTAAGATGATGGATCCTGACTCACAACCATAATGGGATAGCCAAACGAGTCACTAGGTATCCATAATAGAAGTGGGCACAACAGTTAGAGTGGTGACATTAAAGCATGGGCTAAGACTCTCTCTAACGTTGTTATCAGTACGAATAATGGAGAGATAAGTCCAATCAAGAAAGACACACTCGTTAAAATGTAACTCTAGATGAGCCACTCTTAAACTAGACTCCAATAAAACAAAAGAAGATTCATTACTCAAATTAGGCTCAAAAACTTTCAGACTCAAATCAGTATCTTCCGAACTCATAGTACTATGCTCAATAGAATCAGGATAAATGGGTTTAGGGTCAATCAAATCGGGAGTTAAATCAGGTAGTAAGTGTAGTTGAACCACTTCCGACTCGAGACTATTACCATCAAGATTCTCCAAAGTCAACTCAGTAGGTGATACAACTAAATCAGGATCTTCCGAACTTAAATTCAATGTGTCCAAGGCCAGATTGGCTTCTTCTAATATCATATTACTATTGTCCAGGCAGACTTTATCCAAAGAGTTATCCTCGAGGAGAATAAGATCAGGGTGGGCTAGGGTGTCAACGTTTAAATATTCCATCTTTCCTAGCTCAGGTGTCGGGAGTCTGACTCACTCATAAATTCCGTTTCATCCTCAAAGAAGTCCTCATTTTCGATAGTGTCCACGAAATGGATGTATTCAATCTCGGGTTCAGTATATTTTTTCTTTTTACTGCAATTCTTTATTAAACTTACACTCGCAGGATCAAAGACTAGGGAGGCTAAAGGTTGACTGAGCTAGTTAGAAGTCGATCCAAGTGGGGAGTCATATGGGCTCGAACCAACAGAAGACCCACTAAAGGGTCGGTCACCAAGACTAAATGAAGACCTCCAGGGTGGGACAGCAACCCTGTCGTTACTAAAGGATGGGTGGTCTCGACCCCAGTAATGTCCACGGTTTGTTCCAACAGAAAAGGTGGGGCGGGGGCTCTAGATGGTGGTCACTGGTAGAGGGTCGGTATTTTAAATTATGATCTTGCCTCATGTCTTTCCAAGTAGGGTACTCACCGCGAGACTCTTTATGATCTTCCAATCTTGCCCAAAATTGAAGAGCTAGATCTTTTAGGAGAGATTTAGCGATGCTTACTTGGTGGGATTCAGGGATATGACATGATTCAAAATAGTCATATAGTTGTCTAACCCATTCCCTAAAGTAGTAAGGGTTCGAGGAACCATCAAAGGTGGGTATACAGTAAGGTGGCTCAAAGTGAGGTCGTTGTGGCTTAAACTCGGGTCTAGGTTGAAAAGCAGAGTGGGACACATAATTCGAGTGGGGATAGTCAACAGGTTTCTCTGTCATAACTCTAGTCATAGTGCCCACTAGGTTAACGATGTCATCTAAACTCTTTTGGAGTCTTATCGGGTCCATTGGGAAGCGTCAAGTGACACTCAAAGAAGATTGGGTGTAAAGGACGTCATGTAGACTCTAAGTTAGGCTCACTTAGACTCACTACAGAGTACAGAAAAGTTTGGACAGCAAACCACAACAGTTGGTGAAGAAGCCTAGGTGTTTAGTATGGGTTTTGGGATGTGGACAGCACCTAAACACTAGGTTAGGGTCACGTAAAGCTCTCTAAATATTGTAGAAATTTCATGGACAGCACACTACAATGCTTGAATAAATGCGTTAAGTGTTGGGTTAGGTGTCTAGAGTGTGGACAACACTTAGGTACAAATGCTAACCCAAAACTCACTAAATGCGTGCAGGAAAACAGTGGACAACAAAATCAAACAGTGATGCAAACATATAATGCGATGGTATGCAGGTAAACAGGCTAAGGGAAGTTAAATTAAATTCCTAGGATGCATCTAGCACATGTAAAGCATGCTAGCCATGCTCTGATACCAAGATGATGTAAAACATAATTGCATGGATGAATTGCTTTAAGGAATTTGAACACTTAATATTCGTAGAACAAATAATTATATCTTGATGGTGAATTTAAACGACGCAATAAAAACATAAAGAGCGGTAAGACAAGCTTAGGCCGAATCACACGGTAAAAGTTAAGATCAGAAAACAATCAAGTTAATCTAACATTGCATACATGAATAGTTCAACGTAAACTCCTAAATTAACAATGAGATTAGGCACTATGCACGAGTCCCTCACTCAACTCTCTAGTTCTCTAAGCGTAGTGGTGAAGAGCTTGACATGATCTTTGTGAGTCAAAATATTACCACAATTGAAAATAAACTAAGAAAATAGGAAACTTGGGGAAGAGTTCACCATAGTCAAGTTCGCAGGTCTTGTTTGAGGTGCGCAGAGGAAGTTCCAAATTGTGGCGGTTGATCTTGGCCAAGTTCTGTGGGTGGGGGCAGCCGATGGATACTTCCGGGCAACAAATGGGAGTATTCCGAATGGCAAAACAGCACTAGAAAGCTGTTGGATTTACTGGACAGCAGGAGAACAAAACTGGGATAGCAATCTCCAAGTTCGTGGGAGGGCAGGCTCACATACCAAACCTCCAGAATTCTCTGGACAACAAGGAGGCTGGTCTTGGATAGATCCTTGACAGCAACCTGGAGCGATTTTGGACAGCAATGTTGCTGTTATGAAGTCTTGGACAGCAATTAGAAGCTATTTTGGACA
>NW_021479627.1:0-280 GCF_001605985.2 Dendrobium catenatum | reverse complement strand
CATCTGCCGTCGAGATCATCCTCAAGATCAAAATTTTTCGCTATTGAGATCGTCGTCGAGCTCATCCAGTCGTCTGTCGTCGAGATCATCGTCAAGCTCAAAATTTTCTGCTTTTGTGTCCGTCGTCAAGCTCGTCTCACAGTCTGCCGTCGAGATCTTCGTCGAGCTCGCAACTTTGATTTCCCGCTCGAGACATCGATTTCCCGCTCGCAACTTTGATTTCCCGCTCGAGACATCGATTTCCCGCTTCGTGTTTGCATTTCCTTCCTGCAAGTAAAGC
>NW_021479626.1:0-348 GCF_001605985.2 Dendrobium catenatum | reverse complement strand
TTTGCTGGGGTCTCCCCGGTTGCTGGTGGTGGTTTCAGCTGTTGTGGTGATTTTGTTTCTGGTCCGGCTGTGTTTGTTCGGTGCTGCAGTTTTTGGGGCGGTTCTTCTCTTGGGTTTTTTGTTTCCCGGGGAGTTGGCTTTCCTATCCTTATTCTATTTTGTTTATTAGTTTTTCATGCTTGCTTATTTCCTTTCTTAGTATCTTTGCAGGCCTCTTTTGCAAGTTTTTGGAGCTCCGCACTCGTTTTGTGCAGGATACTCGTTCTTGTTGGCATGTTCTTCAGGTTTTTGGAGCTCCGCGCTCGTTTTGTGAAGGTTTTGCATGCTGATCGGAGGGCTTTGCTGAAT
>NW_021479625.1:0-217 GCF_001605985.2 Dendrobium catenatum | reverse complement strand
CATTTCTTTAGCCAATTTGGTAAGGGAATCAACTTTGCCATTTTGACCCCGGGGAACTTGAGTTAATTTGGCAACTGCAATTTATTTCATAAGCTCAAGGACTCGCCGATGATAGCAGGCCAACTCGAACTTGGTGATTTTGTAAACTCCAAACACTTGATTTACAACAAGTTGAGAATCACCAAAAATTTGGAGGTTTTGGATTCGAACATCGATT
>NW_021479624.1:0-209 GCF_001605985.2 Dendrobium catenatum | reverse complement strand
AACGAATCCAACGAGCCCAAGAACGCAAAAATCGGACAGTTAGATCTCTCTAAATCCCTTAGAATAGGTCACAATGCTTAGGAAAAAATAGCTTTTCAAAAAGCTGATTATTTTCCAAAAAGATTTTCCCCCAAGATTTCTGTACATATGTAGATTCTACGTTTAAAATTTAGTTGAATTTCGTCGTGTATTTTGAGAGAACGAAGCAA
>NW_021479623.1:0-414 GCF_001605985.2 Dendrobium catenatum | reverse complement strand
GCTTGGTAGACCTTTGGTTTGCTGGCTTGATTGGTCCATGGCTGTTGGTGGTTCTCGGTTGGCTGTTTTGGAGCATTCGATATTGAGCTGGTTCTCTAAGTTGCTTGAGCTGAAGTTTAGTAGCTCATTAATATCCAAAAAGGTACCTCATTATGAAAAGTTTACTTTTGGAGTGGCCTTGTCTCTTCCCCTTCCCCTTTTCCTTTTGTCTCTTGGAAAACCGTGACTTGCTCTTTAATGATAGCTGAATTCAAAGCATTATTCCCTCTTCTTTTGTCTCTTGGAAAATCGTGGCCTGCTCTTTATTTGGGGGCTGATTTCTATGCTTTGAATTCATTTGGGGTGCTGATTTTTTTGTGCTTTTCCTCTTGGGAGTGAAGCCAGCACCTGTTGGGTGTTTTCCCGTAATAGTGA
>NW_021479622.1:0-263 GCF_001605985.2 Dendrobium catenatum | reverse complement strand
CATGGATCCATACACATGGCATGAAATAAATTCTTACAATCCAGTAAAAGCCTTAATATGCCTTATCCCCCCCTTCTCATTTTCATAGTAGACAAGGCATATCGATCATTAAATGATTGGAGTTGAATGAATACTCTAGCTGGTATGGAATGCTGTAATAAAATAGTTAATAATTAATGCAAGGCAGTTATTAAAAGCTATGGGGAGAGAGAAAGACTCACTAACCTGAGAGCACGGCCACTGAAGTGAAGACGCAGGCTGAA
>NW_021479621.1:0-278 GCF_001605985.2 Dendrobium catenatum | reverse complement strand
AATCCTTATTAAAACTGCATTAATGTTCCTTTTACCTGATTCTATAGTAATATTAAATACCCGGTTATGATTCTTCCTTGAAATCTAAACGCCACACTTCAGATGCACTTCCCCGATTTTAAATTGTAAAGACACGTCGATGGTTGGAAGAATCACAAGTGTGGGAATACCAACAGTTTTGAGAGATGAAAGGTCATAATCTAAATGCTAATGTTTGAGATTTATTGTAACAATAATCAAAGTGACGTTTTAACATTGAATCAAGTGTGAGAATACCA
>NW_021479620.1:0-294 GCF_001605985.2 Dendrobium catenatum | reverse complement strand
GGACATCCCTTAGTTGGTTCTGAGATGATTGTCTAATATTCTCCCTCACTATTGAATAACTATAACTTCTAAATTTAAATTTATTATTGACTGAACTAGGATGTTAGAACATGAGGGGTTCTATCCTTAGTGATGTCAATAATACCTTTGTTTGAATTTTTGTCAAACTTCAAAACAAAATCAAGCTATAATTTGACTAAGTCCATAATTGACTAATCTTGGATGTTAGAATTTGAGGGATTCTATTCCTGATAAATTCTATGGTAATTTCATCAAAAAGATATGAAATTCAAT
>NW_021479619.1:0-592 GCF_001605985.2 Dendrobium catenatum | reverse complement strand
TACTCAAAGGTAAGAAGCTTTTTTTATAATTTGGTTAGTTTCTTCCTTTCTTCTTTCTAGTTGCTCGAGAGAAGATCTTTGAAGAAGATTTAGTACTCTGTCGACACTTGGAGGGTGTGAAAGGATGATGGTATTTTGCAACACTTGGAGGGTGTGAAAGGACAACGATACTCTGCAGACACTTAGAGGGTGTGAAAGGATAACAGTACTCTATCGATACTTGGAGGGTGTGAAAGAATGATGGTACTCTGCCGCACTAGGGATTAGTGGCATAGAGAAAATTATAAAGGCTTCTCCGCTATGTTGTGGGGTCAAAAGAAGAGTCACTTTAGTAATAGTATAATAGCTGAAGAGGGTATCTTCAGAGAGTGGATGTGGGTCTTATTGGACCGAACCACAATAAATCTTTGTGTTCATTTTTTTTTTCATATTTATTTTTCAGTATTTTACTCTCTATGGTTGAAAAATTATCTTATAAAATATAAAAATTGATTTTCATTAATTTCCAATAGAATTTTAAAATACCAATTCAACCCCCTCTTGGTTAGCCTGGGATTGTTGACCTCATTATTCGAGGTCAATTTTCCTGGAA
>NW_021479618.1:0-1474 GCF_001605985.2 Dendrobium catenatum | reverse complement strand
ATATACGCAACATGTATCTAGTATATAGTAGCAGCATGGGTTGGTGTTTGAAAATTTGATATTTAAAATTTAAAATTTCACCATCTTGCACTTAAAGTGGATGGTGGGGGGAGTGATGATGAACCCGATCATGATCACATAGTTTCGTCGTCCCGGACCATCATGGTCCCCTGGTTTACTTAGTCAAAAGAGGTAGTTGAACCAACCTGACAGAAAGATCATTGTCGGCAGTGATGGGTTGCGTTGTTCAAGGGTACCTTCTAGACTTTGGGTGAGTATTTGTCAAAGGAGACAAATTTAAACCCACATTAGCTGACATAGGGCTTTGTGTTACATTGATGATATCATATTGATTCATATCTCAATGATTTAATGTCATTGGGGAACATACGGGATCTGGCAATGGCCGTAATTTAGTGGCATTGGGGAGCAAAACTACCCAGTTCAAAGGGCCCCGATCATAACCATTTACCTAGGTGCCATTTGATGATGAAATCGCCGGTTAAAGGACGCGTGTCACGTCCTCACTAGCAAGAGACTATTTGAGAAAGAATCCTAGTAAAATTCTCGATCAGACATTAGCTCTTTGCGAGTTGAAGTACTATTTATATTTGTCTACCTCGACAAACTATTGCGGAAGATGGATGGATTTTTCTTTAAGTGTTTTGATGGTTAACTTCATTTTTTCAATATTTTGATTTTTTGTATTTTTGGAGTTTTGGGTTTTCATGGGCATTTGAGAGACGTTTGAAGTATTTGGAGCTAACCCATTCGGTTGAGATCTACGTTCAACATGTTCATCATCAAGATTTTAAGTAATTTATATGCTTGTCATTTGAACCGTGTCAATTTTGTTCGCCCACTAACAGAAGATCGAGTTTAATATAGGTTTTATGCTTTTGTAAGCAAACTTTCCTTGTTATGAGCATTGAAGGCTTAATATGAACCATCAAAAAAAAATTCCGGTCGATGCGGTGACCATATATATGTTTAACGATTCGAGTTGTGTGGACTCCCATCCAGTCAACATAGGAGGATCGGGCTTGAACTCAAGTTCATTTATTGACTAACAGCATCCCTAGACATCACATGTGTATATGTAACATGCTCGTCGGGGCCGATGCAGTTATATGATTACATATGTATTTCTGTGTGCTTGTGTATATACATATTGTAATATATGTGTGCAGACATTTTTGGAATATTTCAGTTGTGCGGGCAATTCTAGTTTGAGTGTGCGCAGCATTCCTTTTGAGAGCTTGTATACGTCTTTTGTCCGCTTGTATGAGTGCTGTGGATCCGGTGGCGTGGCGTCGCGCTATGATCATTTGCCCGTTTCGTATAGGTAGACTATCGTTGTGGGCTCCGAAAATTCGGCCCCGGCCTCCCCGCCTCGCATGACTATTTTAACGGAATAAGTTCCGAGGTAAATTTTGTAAGGCATATGGGTTTGTAGATAAGACACTACCCAGAG
>NW_021479617.1:0-967 GCF_001605985.2 Dendrobium catenatum | reverse complement strand
ATTTGATATATACAATTATATTTCAAAGCTATGAAAAATATTATTACAAATTTCCAAAGTATAAAGTTTCATCTTTAAAAAAGAATATAAATATCATAAATCTGAATTGATTGTAAAATGGTTGAATAATGCCAGCACAAATAGACATCAAATTAAGTTGGGCACAAACTTACTCATATTAATTGGACTCACTTTTAAACCTTAATTTAACCAAGGATAATATATTTACTCATCATAGCTAATTTCTAAATTTAAATCAAAATAATTTTCAGAAAAAGCATGACTATTTAAAAATAATCACAAATTTTCTTTGGCCTTTATTTGCTTAATAAATTTTAAGCATCTTTACTTTTTAAAATTTGTCGAGATCGGGTATACGACCAATTGGTCGGTGGAAGAAATTCCTCCCATCTCATCGGGGCTCGAATCCCCTGACTGCCCAAAAAAAAAAATTGCCCAGCTGCCTGACAGTTTACCAGCTCAACCAATTAACCGCCAATCGACTTGATCTGACCCTTTTATTAGCTAGATCTACCAACTTTGCCAACTAAACCTACCGGTCAAGTCAAAGCCAAACATTTTCTTGGCATTATTTCACAAAATTATTTTTTTAAGTTATGTTTTAACCTAAATAAAATTTTGATGTATTCTTTGTCCCATTCATTATGAGTGACTAGATTCAAATTCCTTTACCCTTTCTTCTAAAAAAATAAAGAAGAAAAACAACAATCCAATAAGGCACCTCTTGAATGTATTTTATTAAAAAAAATTTGAAGTTATCATTTTTCTTATGTTTTGTATTGATTAAGTAGTATTATGCATACATATATTCACTTACGAAACTTTACTATATGTTAAGTAATTTTATGATGATTATCTTCACTTATAAATTAAGTTATTAACAAATTTCGAAAGTTTCCAAAAAAAATCTTTAAAAAGATGCATATCATTATTTTATGAACATCAT
>NW_021479616.1:0-313 GCF_001605985.2 Dendrobium catenatum | reverse complement strand
GCTGTTGTACGTGCGGGTGAGTGGCTGACAGTCAGTTGAGTGTGGGGGTTCAATTTGCGAACAAGGGGGTCGACTAGAAGGATCAAAGGCGAGCGTGGATCAAACATGAGGGTCGGTCGCAAGCTATGAGGAGGAATCGGGAGGCTGGGGGAATGTGTTCGACCGCGTGAGGAATAGAGGGAGGTGAGGGTTGCAGGCGTAAGGTTGGGTCAGCTTGATGTAGGGGTTAGACCAAGAGAAGAGAGCAAGAGAGGGAGAGTTCGTGTGCAGGATTGGGTGCTTGCTACTTGTGTGCGGGTAGAAACCGAGGATC
>NW_021479615.1:0-1064 GCF_001605985.2 Dendrobium catenatum | reverse complement strand
TGCCCCACCTGCTCCGCATTCTGCTTTGTCGGCTCGCATCAAGAACACTACTCTGTGGCACGCTCGGCTTGGTCATCCTCACCACAAAATTCTGCCAGTCTTAGCTCCTCATATACCCGAATTAGCTAATATTTCAAATTCCCTTGTCTGTACTTCTTGTAATATGGCCAAGAGCCATAAATTGTCTTTCAATAAAAGTATGTCTCTTACTAAAGCTCCCTTTGATTTAATCCATACGGATGTTTGGGGGCCCAACGCTATCAGTTCCTCTGACGGATACAAATATTACATACTTTTTATTGATGATTTTACAAGATATTCCTGGCTTTTCTTTATGCATACCAAACAAGAAGCGTTGTCGAATTTTAAACTTCTTTGCAACTTTATTAAAACGCAGATTTTAACTACTCACATAACCAAAAATCCTCCGCGACCGACCGGCTGGAGTTGGAAGAATATCATCAGCAATGCGTTTAATAATCTGGTCCTTCAAGACTTGGCAATCTGCTCAACGTTTGGGCGTCAGTATGCGCTGTGGGATGCCCCAAAAGTCGAACGCTTATAAGAATAGTCGAGGTAGTGGGGTGGCGATTTCTCATCATATGTTGATCCAGGTTGTTTTCGCTAACAAGCCTATTCGAAAGTTAACCGTGAGTACATACACGTACGCCAGTGTTCTTCAATACATCTATAAAAGTTAAAACATGCAGCCATATTCACCGAGTCGAGTTATATATCTCCTAAAAGTCATGAACTACAAAAGATTACTACTCCAGGAATTAGCACGTCATTTGTGGTTACTAGTGTCTGCAATCGTATCCTGTGTAAGCAAAAGAATCCATCAGATTCCAAAAAAGACTAAAAACCTAAAATCTGGATCCAATTCCTATTCTCTGCTCATATTTTTTTCTTATGGCTGTGCTTTGGTCCCGTTGGTGTTTCATTCTTCCTTTTTCTGTACTTTAGTTCAATTTAATGATGTCTAGTTCTCCTATCTTTCTGGTCAATATGTGAAGGTACGATCTATTTCCAACTTCATGATGTTCAAGATTACTGTGGTGTTT
>NW_021479614.1:0-213 GCF_001605985.2 Dendrobium catenatum | reverse complement strand
AGAATTTGAAACCAAAATTACATGCTAAAAGGCTAAGTCCTAAAAGCCTTTCTTAGCAAATTTTCAAACACTTTAAAAACCAATCAAATGACCTACGATTCAGAGTCCGTCAGTTGCATACTTATGGGACATGTATCTGGAGGCAACCCTCCAAATTTGAGCCCATTCTGAGGTCCCTAACCCCAGAAACTAAATCCAAATCCAAAGGCTGTA
>NW_021479613.1:0-224 GCF_001605985.2 Dendrobium catenatum | reverse complement strand
ACCTATCATCTCGAAGGAAATTATTATCTGGTTTTGAAAATAGAGTATTTACATAATTGGTTGAGGTACATCCAAATATGATCTATAGAGAAGAAAGAGAAAGAATTTTAGGATATGATGTCAAGAGGCCAAGGAATAAATAGATCTGAATGGTTAAAATGCCATAGAAGCACATAATAGAAAGATCAACCACTTGGGAGAAGGAATACAAAATGAGACAGTTA
>NW_021479612.1:0-372 GCF_001605985.2 Dendrobium catenatum | reverse complement strand
TTTTTGAATTCTGGTTGTATGAACAAATCTTGGAAAGTCACTCTCATTGTTTTGATTGCAAAGATCAAATGTCCGCTAACTCCTTGTGATTATAGGCCGATTAGTTTATGTCAGATCAATTATAAAATTGCAGCAACTATGTTGGTCAATAGATTGAAGAAATGCATTGGGAATATGATTACTGAAGAGGAAATGGCTTTTATGCCGGGTAGATCCATCTCTGAGCATTGCTTGCTGGCACAAGAAATTATTCATAAGTTCAAGTCATCTAAGAACAAGAAGGGATTGATGGCCTTGAAGCTTGACATGGAACAAGCTTATGATAGTATGGGGTCGCCTGTACTTGATCAGATCCTTAAATGGTATGGGTTT
>NW_021479611.1:0-222 GCF_001605985.2 Dendrobium catenatum | reverse complement strand
CGTCCTGGACGATATGACAAATTATGTTCAACATCCAATTGCTGACCTTTTCTGTGCTTGCTGTAACTCATCGTTGTGGACCTCCGAAGGAGCACCGCTCGTGGGGTACGAACGCAGAGGGTACGGCCGCACTATCCCTGTGGGACAAAACGATCGCAGACCTCTACACTCGACACAAACAGGTCAATGGGAGGGCAGATTGGATCGTGCATACGACTGACC
>NW_021479610.1:0-1297 GCF_001605985.2 Dendrobium catenatum | reverse complement strand
AGGAGGAATGTCTAACAAGCCGACTAAACAAGCTCAGGGGCAAGAAGGAAATGTGGGGACTGATATTAACATGACGAGCACCCCTCCTCGTGAGACGGACATCCCGACACCAGAAACCACCGGTGCCCCCCTAGTGACACTGGTGGGGACCATAACAACAATTTGATTAATGCCAAGGCGGATGAGGACACTGTGGGACCTTGGATTCAAGTTCCCCCTCGCAGACGCAAGGGAAACAAGCCTTCAGTCAGGAACTCTGCGGACAATGCTAAAAAACCTCTAGGAAAGGCCCCGAGACAGGTGGATTTGCTCACGGTCAAGGAGCCATTTAATGTCACCAAGCCTACCCGGAAACAGACCAAATTGGGGATTACTCGCCCTTTGTTGTTCTCTGCGGGCACCAGGTCGGGGGGTATGCTGCCCAATAAGTCCAACGGTGGGGTGGGCTTCCACCTTCTGGCTTCTGACCGGGAACTCCCTCGAAAAAGGAGGAAGGAAATTACTGATGAATATGGCAGCGGGGGCGCCCCCAGTGGTTAGTTAATGTCGTCTATCATTTTTTGGAATTGTAGGGGGGCCCGTAAGAAGCAGACGGGACACTTCCTACGTAGCCTCATTACTGGCAATGAGGTATTTTTTGTCTGGTTGATCGAAACGATGATTGAAGATATCACCAGAATGGAGGTGAACGTGCTGGTGGGTGCCAACTGGGATTTCGTGCATTTCCCAGCCAGTGGCCTATTGGCACTTTGGCGCAGGGACTGTTCTCTCTTAGTGGCCACTCGTATGATGGATCAAGCCTTGGTGGGACATCTGGTTCTGCCTAACCTCCAGAAATGGACGGTGGCTATTGTTTATGGGGGAAGGATTACCACTCTAGACGCTGCCTTTGGGAGGTCCTGAGCTCCTGTATTGACGCTGATCTCCCGACTATCGTTGGGGGGGATTTCAACTGCTGCCTTGACCAAAGTGAGAAGCGTGGGGGTCGCAGATTTGGGTTTCCCATTGGGGCTCAAGAGATGTCGGCTTTTATGGTGGATAACGATTTACATGATCTTGGATTCACTGGCCCGATGTTCACGTGGTCGAACAATAAGCATGGTACTAGTAAAATCTGGGTTCGGTTGGACCGTGTCCTTATGAACTCTGTGGGACTGCAATTTGCGTCGTTGGCCTCCGTCAAGCATCTTCTACGGCTGACTTCGGACCATTGCCCGCTTCTACTGAGATTAACGAATGAGCGTTGAACCCTGGTAGCAAATGGTTCATATTTGAGGATGTTTGGAGAACTTACCCG
>NW_021479609.1:0-350 GCF_001605985.2 Dendrobium catenatum | reverse complement strand
ATGGTACGCATGAGGCGAGCGCCTTTTTTCAAATTATAGGCCTCATATACAAAAATAATTAAAAATGAAAAGATCAAAATTTAGAGATTTATAATGAATATAAAAAAATAATTAAACAAAAAGTTCTTATGCTCAAATATTTTATTTGTCATTCCAAAATAATGTCATGTTATACATAGGCTACATAGAAATTTTTTAAAAATAATTCAATTCTAATTGAGGAGTTATGATAAATTTTTCTAAGGGTAAACTTTTAAAAAAAGTGATTTCATGCAATATATTTCATGGAAGTGTGCTGTGATGCCCCAAGATTAAACTTGGAAAGAATGTCAATCAATTACTCAAACAAT
>NW_021479608.1:0-200 GCF_001605985.2 Dendrobium catenatum | reverse complement strand
GTATATAACAAAATATCATAAATGTTTCAGAATGTTGTATGTTGAATAGAGTGTACATCAATACAAATTATAGAATAGAAAGTAATATAACTCTAATCCTTATGTTTCCCATTCAAGACTCTAAACCCTCAAGCCTCCCATTTTGAACTCCTGGCCCTCATTCCTCCTAATACTTTTAACAAATTTCAAAATCATGTAAT
>NW_021479607.1:0-367 GCF_001605985.2 Dendrobium catenatum | reverse complement strand
AAAGGGGAGACCTCTACCACCCCCGCGCAAATCTTGTTTATGTCTCGAACCGGGTTGCGAGAGGATCTTCGCAATGAGCTGTTTGCCACTTTGCCCGGAACGTCACTACACTGGAGAATGCCTACAGCCTAGTGCTTGACTTAGAGAGATCCGTTCACAGCACCCGATCCGTTCACATGACTCTAGGCCTTCCTACAGACCTTATGGTAGTTCCACCCCTCACACCCCCACTGCCCAGCCGACCCCAGGGAGCACCACCCGACCCTCGTTTGGTCCCCCTACTCCCCGTCCTGATGTTAGAAGTAAGCCTCCCACTCCGGATACTCCTCAATCTAACCCAGGGACCAAATGCTTTAGATGTCAGGGG
>NW_021479606.1:0-353 GCF_001605985.2 Dendrobium catenatum | reverse complement strand
TTCATCTTTTAAATTGGTTTTTGAAACAAATTTTTGTATCTCCCTACGTTTTATTTATCGCATAGGAATCTTTTACAAATCGTTGAATCTAACTCAAATTTTTCTTAATTAAGAAATTCGCTTTGTCACTAAGATGGGTTTTTCCTTTGTTTTTTTTTTATTAAGAAAGGTAGCATATTCAAAAAATTGGCCAATGATGCCAAAAATAAAAGATGCGCAAAGCGCCAAATTGAAAAATATAGAATTCACAAAGTGTATCAAAAGATGTGCAGTGCGCCAACCAATGGTCAAAAGGCATAAAATGAGCCCACAAAATGTTAATGCTTACCATTCTTGTACTTCCTAAAAAGCTT
>NW_021479605.1:0-284 GCF_001605985.2 Dendrobium catenatum | reverse complement strand
TATATATATATATATATATATTTGTGATTTTATAGTTATTGTGATATTAAATTGTAGGATAGAGTTATTCTGATTCAACTGATTTAGCGCCATAATTTTATTGTTTCCTTTGAAACAATGCAATTCTTGTGTGTAATTGGAACATGAGATTGGAAGCATAAGCTTCCTTTTGATTATTTGCAGTGGCACTGATATGCAATATGTTCCCGGGATATGTATCCGCCATATCGCCTAAGTGCATTAAATTGTAATTTAAACATGTAAAGTGTTTTAGTTAAATTTTT
>NW_021479604.1:0-480 GCF_001605985.2 Dendrobium catenatum | reverse complement strand
GTATTGAATTGCATGTTTACTGTATTGCTTTATGGAGTCATTGTTTTATAGATTCCTGCTTTATTGACTTTGAGGATTTACTAGATCGTACGATTTCATTGATTTCACTGATTGGCTGTTGTGCATCGATATTGAGCATTGATATAGAAATGGATGGATATAGATATTACATTGATAGCATGGACATGAATAGTACAGAATCATTGATATTATTGCCTATAGATTCATTGATTTCTTCTTATACTATTGACTATTGGATTTATTGATTTTGTATATAGATTCACTACTTGCTTCGTATTGATTTGAATGGATATTTGATTTGACCGCATTGATTGATTCGACGATTTGATTGATTTTGATTATTTTGTACTCAGGATAGATTTCAGTACTGGTGATTGTAGTGTAGTTCCTGAGTTTTGTACATGACTTTTGAGATTTGATCTACTTGTATATTGATGTTTTAAATTTTATAGATGTTTG
>NW_021479603.1:0-209 GCF_001605985.2 Dendrobium catenatum | reverse complement strand
TATATATATATATATAATCACAAATCTTCATATATTGTGAAGTCGGTAGATGAAGATCCATGTGTGTAATATAGGTTTCATTTGGGACAGCTTTTTTTGTTATTTCTTAAAGCAATTTTCAAGTACAAAAATTTAACTTTTTATTCTAAAAAAATATTTTAAGCAGCAGTAAAAAAACTAACTGATTTGAGAGAAGTTATTACGTTCGG
>NW_021479602.1:0-1571 GCF_001605985.2 Dendrobium catenatum | reverse complement strand
TAGTTCGTCGAACGTTTGGTTCGCTTGCAGCCCTAGTTGTATCCCACAGACCTGTATGAACTTCCTAAATCTATAAATTATATTTGAAAAGGAAAAAAAGACTCTTTCTTACAAATCAAATATTAGGAAGCATGTAAATATATAAGATCACAATCATAGATTGCTTCGCATTTTTCATGCCGACACGGGGATTTAAATATATAAGCTACAACAATAAGAAAACTTTGTTTGATGATAATTATTTGATTATTTACCACTTAAGTATGATCACAAGCATGAAAAATAAATATCTCTATCATAACACCTAAAGGTAAGTGCCCACAATGCAAAAGATCTATTAATCATTTCACACTAATCATCACAACCACATGCGAAAAAATAAAATCATAAGTCTAGGATGCCTAGGGGTTCTACATCTAATGCGTGTGTATGGCTATCATATAATGATTAAATGCTTTGTTTTATAGTAGAATAGGAAGCAATCTAATTTTTAATCCAGAGGTGGTTTAGTTTAATTATTAGAGACTTACACTTTTATTTATTTTTTAAAGTTATTTCACAATTTTAAAATAACACATCAAATGACCACTGCTTAGAGGCAATGTCATTCATGAATTCCTAAGAACATTGATGTGAGTATTTCACCTGCAAATGGGGTGAAATGACAAATCATTGCATCAAAAGAATCCTTGCACAAGAAAAATAACAAAAAGTTTCTCTACAAGAGACAAAAATATGAGTCGAAGCAAATTTAAAATTAATATTTATTTATTTATATCATGAAAATTTTTTATTTTTAATTTAAAATGAATACTTTAGTATTATTTTGATGTATAGACAAGGGGGGGTCAAAACAAGTTGAGTTCATACTTTTGGTGAGTTTTAAATATTCTCTACTAAATGTCAGCTCATTAATTATAGTAGAGTGTTTTAGCTCATAAATTGGCGATTAATTAGTATTAATCCCCCTCCTCCTTGTGGTCTTAGGTTTTCTCCCTTGTGTCTTTTTCTCCTCCCCCTCTTCTTCTTCTTGTCTGTCTTTGAAATCGTGGCCTGTTCTTAATATATGGCTTAATTCCATGGCTTGCTCCTTTTTGGTGGCTCAGAATTCAATGAGGAACCGTGGCTTGGTGCTGAATTCAAGACAATATATTATGAAAGCTATAATGATTTTTATAACTTACCTATGGGAATTATCAGCCAGCCTTTGTTTCTCCCAATGCTTTGCCTGCTCCTTGGATTCTAGCAGGGCATGCTTGCTTTTTGGTGCCGCGTGAGTTCCCAATGTTTCCTTCACGAAATTAATTATGGGTTGACTTCTACCGAAATGGGGAAAGGTTTTCACCGTTACTGTGCTGCCTTTGAAAATTCCGCCTGTTTTGCGGTTGCCGGCATTGAGTTCTGTTGAGCTGGCTCTGAGGGAGTTGTTTTCCAAAGAAAGGCTCAGAAAACCCTGGGAAATAATGCGGGGAATGATGTGGCTTTTATCATTCCATTTATGGGTGTGTCTTGTGGCTTTGCTGGACTGATTCCGTGGCTTTAATCCCCTTTAATTTGAATGTCTTTTTAGA
>NW_021479601.1:0-383 GCF_001605985.2 Dendrobium catenatum | reverse complement strand
AGCATCAGTCTCTTTGACCATTACAAGTAGACTCAAATGGTGAAAAATAAAATTACAGACTAACTCAACCCTAAACCTACGCAATCTTGAACTTGGCTTCTTCTTGATCGTCCGGTCTTCGATTCCTAAAAAGTTAGAAGCAGCAAGTAGTCAAAGAGAAATGGTGTTTGTCAATCATCAAAATACAAGTTATGAAAAATAGATTTTCAACAATCTCCCCCTTTTTGATGATGGCAAACATAAGTAGGAAAATAAAAAAAAAAAATAGGTTCATTAGAAATTCAAAGTTACAAACCCAAACCCAACAACTTTTTCCTACCACATCGTACTCCCCCTTTTGTCATCATAAAAAGAGGGTCCAGAAACACAAGAAAAATATCACA
>NW_021479600.1:0-1310 GCF_001605985.2 Dendrobium catenatum | reverse complement strand
TGAGATTTCCGATCAACACGGCCATCATCGGGGTGATATTAAAGTACTTGTATTTTTGTAGGATTTTTGGAGACATTTTATTATTCAAGTCATGTCGACTCCAGTCCTCTCAAGGAGGAGGATAAAACTTGAATATTTAACCCGCGCAGCATTCTCGGATCGTTGGATTTGAGATTTATATGCGACGATCGGAGCACACACGGGTTATAGCATTTGACCCTGCGCAGCATTCTCGACGATTTCAGTTTGCAACTTAAATAGTTCTGTCGGAGCACATGCAGGGATGTATTTAGTATTAGGGATCATATTTAACACATAAGGGGGGTATTTTAAAATATTTAAATATGATCCATTTGCGAGTGGATTTATTTAGGAAATGCCCAAAATTTTTTTCAAGGGGCTTACGAACGCCTTCTGTCCGCTTGCACACATGTTGCGGATTCGGTGGCGTCGTTCTTATTTAGGTTTCAGTTATTGCATTTAGTTTATTTTAACCCATCGTCACTTAGCACAACTTGTAGAGGGTGTTTGCTCAATCCCCACTACTAGATCATTTTCGTAGAAAAATTATCTTGTTTGCTACAAATTCCTCTATTTTTTCCCGTAGGAGATTGTGTCTTTCCTTGTACGCTAGTTGTTGTGGGCACTACGAATTCCATATTCCTTCTCATAGGAGATTGTAGCATGCTTGTAGTGTTTTATAACATATATATCCCTTCACCAATATTCTCAGATGAATGTGATAGGGACTGTCATATCTTCCTATATAACATATACGAAGAATATCATCAATCTTGACATTATTTCTTTTGGAGTTAAATGTGTCCACTTCTACTTTGAAGCCAATCAAAGAGCACCATTACATTTATCGTACATATACATCAGCCTTTTTGTCTTAGAAAATTGGTGTATTATCTACATTGTTAGAAATGTAGATTGTATGCTCTTATCATACTACACTCCTCTTGCTTTGCTTACAAGAACATATTTAACATTAGCATTTTGACCGGTATAACCACCATGTACGGATTGTAATATTCATTAGAGATTTTATACTATGGCTTATAGGTAAGCAATGTTCAAGGTTCTTATATTCATGTTGAGTGCAATCGTGCCTCGAGTTCAAGTTTGAGTCCATTTCGAGTTTAGGTAAAATATTATTCAGTCAAATTTAATTAAAAATTGATTTTATATTTAGAATTTTGTTCAAATCAATTTTTAAATTTTATTCCAAGTCCTTTATTGTTCAAAGAAAATTTCGGCAGCCTCCCGACGTCTCCTCCCCACCGAGGGAGAAATCGGGACGGCAC
>NW_021479599.1:0-246 GCF_001605985.2 Dendrobium catenatum | reverse complement strand
ATATAATTTATATAATTATGATTTGTAGATAAATTAAAAAATAATTAAGATATTCTTATGACATGTATGATAAAACAATACAAATTTACATAATAAATGCAAAAAATTCAATACTTGATAATTAAAAAATATATATTAATAAGATTTGGGTCAAATATCTTAAACTATTTAATTTTCTCATAATTATGTATATATGAGGAATACTCTATAGATAGTTAGCAAAAGTTAAGTAGTTCTCCTCTAGAT
>NW_021479598.1:0-259 GCF_001605985.2 Dendrobium catenatum | reverse complement strand
TGATACTTCATTTAATTTACCTTTAGAAAATATACATATATATTTCTCTTAAAAATCATATTATAATATACACTAGACATTGATTTATTTCTAATCAATCTATCTCGTATACATTCGTGACTACAAAAAAATAAACATAAAATATAAGAAATATCTAAACTAGAATTAGATTTGCCTCATTCTACCAAGTTCTTACCCTTCTCTTAAATCATGCAAATCACTAAGTGAGCTCACAACTCAATAGGTTACCAAAATTTAT
>NW_021479597.1:0-380 GCF_001605985.2 Dendrobium catenatum | reverse complement strand
TAAGGAGTCATAAAAATCAAGGACTTATGAGGCATTATTTACATATATAACTCTACCTCTATCTCAAGTGGTAGATTCAACAACTTCTCACAAAATAAATTAATAAGCTCACAAACTATGGGGTCATACTTAACTCTCCCCATAGATTTACTTCCATCAGACGCCTATGCTTAAAATACAATGTATCCTTTCTTTCAATCTTATCAATGCTTAAAACTAATATCAAACATGACAATATGGCCCTAATATTTTCGAAAGGGATCACTTTTCATTGTCACATAATTCCTCTTTCTTTTGGTATAATTGATTTGAGCACAATTCGAACTCAACCAATCTATACCTTCTATAAAATCATACTCTTTTAATGGAAAGATAAGCAA
>NW_021479596.1:0-253 GCF_001605985.2 Dendrobium catenatum | reverse complement strand
CAAGAGTAAAGCAGGCAAATGCCTAAAAACTATGACAACATCAAGACGCGTGCCACTATTATGGTAAGTATGCTACTACGTCAAGAGGCGTGGCAAAGTCTCAAGAAACATGCAATCACATCGAGAAATGATACATTGCCTCAGAAAGCATTATAAGGCCATGAAAAGCGTGCCACGACAACAACAAGCATGAAATTATTTCAAAATAAAGAAAAAATCAATAAGCCATGCAAATATACCATGCAAAAAAAAA
>NW_021479595.1:0-277 GCF_001605985.2 Dendrobium catenatum | reverse complement strand
TCTGGAGGAAAGAAACTCAAACAAGCATGTTAAAGTCACATATCTACAAAGAACACCTAATCTCCAGGTACAGTTAAGAATACCTTCGGAATACAGTCACAGTTGGCAAGAGGCCAAGAGAAATCAACGAATTAATTCGGTTACCTTCTCTATGGCAGTCGTAGAAGCTCATATATCCTCTAGCTTCACCACGGCTGGAGTTTTTTGCTTGGTTGCATGGAAACAAAGAAAAATTACCATATCCATGAAAAATTGGTTTCTAGCATAGCATGGTATC
>NW_021479594.1:0-254 GCF_001605985.2 Dendrobium catenatum | reverse complement strand
TACTCCAAAATACAGTAATTAATTTCCAATTAGACTCTATTTCTTAAGACAAAGAGAATATTCTATGTATATTTTTTCTCAATCACATTTCTCCCCTCTGCTTTCTCTATTTCTGCCAAAATTATGTTTGTGAATAGTGTGAAGCATATATTAGTGTTGCACTGTTCACAGATGAGAGAAAGCGAGCTTTTTGTCGTTCGATTAGAGAAGTTTTTGGATGTCAAACGAAGGTATGAAGTTCGGTTGAAGATGCC
>NW_021479593.1:0-250 GCF_001605985.2 Dendrobium catenatum | reverse complement strand
ATTCTCCCCTTCAAAGACCGACATCTTTAGCTTCTTTGCCTTCGCATCCATACCCCATTGGTTTCTTCCCACGTTAGTTCCCCCAGTGTAGTGTTGGTATGATTCCCTTCCTACCTCCCTTAATTGATTTTAACCCCATGGCTCCCCCCAACAATGTCCTTCTCCAATCCATCTCTCCCCATGCCCAGTTAATCTCCCAAAAGGGTCTGACTTCCTTCCTCCTTGTTGTCCTCCCTTCGGATCCACCCAC
>NW_021479592.1:0-206 GCF_001605985.2 Dendrobium catenatum | reverse complement strand
CTAAGGGAGAAAGACCTCTAAAAGTAGACTCTCTATTGTTTTATACTCATCCCAAAATTCTATACTTTTAGAGACTAATATTCAAGGGAGAATACAAAGGAGTAAGGACTGTCTTGCTTCAAAGAGGACACTAAAGGTTTCTAACATAAAGCTTCTAAATGTTTAAAATCAACTCATATATATATTTTAGGAATGACCACTAGGAG
>NW_021479591.1:0-239 GCF_001605985.2 Dendrobium catenatum | reverse complement strand
CAACTTAGTACTATGTCTATGTATGCTGCCTTTGAAAACAAACCTATGTAGAGATGTATGTTCAATATACAACTCTTTAATAACATGTGTTTAATTAATATAAATTAAAAAATTAATTCAAGTTATTTGAAGAGGGAAATTTAGAATTCAGGATTAATTTTAGGTTCCGTTTGAGACGACTTTCTTACTACTTCTCAAATCAATTTTTTAGTACAAAAAATAAAATTTCTATAAAATAA
>NW_021479590.1:0-257 GCF_001605985.2 Dendrobium catenatum | reverse complement strand
GGGTTAGCCATATGGCTTGACCCAAGTGACCAAGAAGTGGCCTCCCTTGAGCCATCTTTTGATCTTAACCAAATTGAATCCAAATCAAGGTGCCATTGAGTTCCCATTAACCCAATACACCTTCCTTGATCATCCCAACCCTGGCTCACTTGTGTCAAGAGTTAGGCTAGCCCAAAGTGCCCAAAAGCACTTGGGATTGAGCCAACTCTCAACCTAAGCCAAATTGAACTCGACCAACACCTCCCATAGGTGGCCCT
>NW_021479589.1:0-316 GCF_001605985.2 Dendrobium catenatum | reverse complement strand
TAATAATAATCATCATCAACAACATTGCCTTGAGTATAGCACAAACCACCTTGCTAATGTATCTATTTAAACACGAATCACACAATATTCTCAACCTCATGCTGCGTAACTATTTGTTCTTGATAGTGACTCCCTCTGGATCTCTTTGATGTGAATGGAGCTTCTCTCCTTAGAATAATCTCTAAATCATACATGCAGTGCTTGGTTAATGCACATGTTACCTCCTTAATATTTGAGATTTTGTTTAATGAGATATCTTAAACTAAAGAAATAAAACTAATTATAATATCAAAAATATATAAAAATATATGCATAA
>NW_021479588.1:0-204 GCF_001605985.2 Dendrobium catenatum | reverse complement strand
ATAGTTGGCATCCCCCTCCACCCGGTTGGTTAAAAATTAACATAGATGCTACTATTTCCTCTTCATACAAAGCAGGAGTTGGAGGTACTATTAGAGACTGCAAAGGAAGATTCCTATTGGCTTTCGGGAATACTTGTATCCATTGGGATATTTATCAATTGGAATTCTTGGCAATCAAAGTATTGATGAATGTTATCAAAGATT
>NW_021479587.1:0-871 GCF_001605985.2 Dendrobium catenatum | reverse complement strand
CTGGACGATAGAGGATCGGCAAGGTATATTGTCAAAAACCTTAGTTAGCTGACGATATGATCGTATCAATCATCCTTAATTACTCCTTTGATTTCCTGAACAATTAAGGCATAATTTGTGAGTATCGTCCAGGCCGATCAATGATCGTCCTGGCCGATTATTAAAAATTACATAATATCTTAATTATCTATGGCGGCAATTTCTTTCTATTTTGAGCTTATCGTCCTGGCCGATACACGTATCGTACAGGATGATCTGTTAATGACGGCTGCCTTAATTAAGAATCCTTATTTAGATTTTTTTTTAAGCCGATCGTCTAGGACGATGTAAATATAATCCTGGCCGATATGAGTAAAAACAGAAATTCTAAGTCTCTCAAGTGTGTGTGTAGAGTTATTTAGCATCAGTCTCTTTGACCATTACAAATAGACTCAAGAAGAGAAAAAACAAAGTACAGACTGACTCAACCCTAAACCTACGCAATCTTGAACTGGCTTCGTTTGTTCGTCCGATCTTCGATTCCCGAAAAGTTAGTAGTAACATGCAGTCTAAGAGAATCAATAGTATTTGTCAATCATCAAAACATAAGTCATGAAACTAGATTTGCAACAGGTGTATCGTCATAGACGATCACTAATATTTGAGCAGATATTGTGAAGATCATCTAGGACAAGGAGGATCGTCCAGGACGATAATGAATCATCCAGAACGATCAAAAGTAAAGGAGTCAAAATAGCCATTAGATGAAATTTAAAGAGTGAATTGAATAGATCATCCAGGGCGATATGAATATCATCTAGGACGATGTGACAAAAAAGTTTTAAAATAGATAATGGATGGAGATAATAAGAGAAGGCCCAAACATATGAAA
>NW_021479586.1:0-293 GCF_001605985.2 Dendrobium catenatum | reverse complement strand
ATTTAAAATGCCCCCTGTCTTGAAGGGAAATTTCATCAATCATCAGATTTTTGACATTTTTAAACTTAAAAATGCCCCGTCTTGTGGGAGAATTTCTAAGACATCTTAGAATTATTCTTTTATTGCAGGAGAATGATCTTTAACTTGTTTTTCTTAAGAATGATATTTCTTCAGATATATCCCATTAATCGGGGGCATAGGTCGTCGACCTTCTAGATCAATAAGTTGATATGCTCCTCCTTGGTACACCTTCTCAATGACAAAAGGACCTTCCCAATTTGGTTCAAATTTTC
>NW_021479585.1:0-346 GCF_001605985.2 Dendrobium catenatum | reverse complement strand
AGTCGCCTCTATCCAACCGGGTAGAGGTGTTACGGGCAAAACCACTGGGTCGTAGCCCCCGGTGACTGTAAGTATTTCTAAACTTAAAAAACCTTTAGGGACCCCTTGATGTGGTGTGCGCAAACCCTACCCTTTTAGGTCCCTGTAGTAACTTCAATTTAATAAGTATTACTTTTTGCTCTTAGATCCCTAAACCCCTTTTACACACGCTCAAAGTCCTAAGGGTTAGTAATAATAAAAATTTCACCCTATACAACATTAGTGAAACTTAAGGACAAAAATTAAGGACCGAGTCTTAGAAAACTTAGAGTTAGGATGCATGCACATTTTAGGATAGAAATATATA
>NW_021479584.1:0-297 GCF_001605985.2 Dendrobium catenatum | reverse complement strand
CAAGGAAGGTGAAATAAACTTTACGGCCTCGGTGTGAGATAAAGGTAGTAATCAATTAATTCTTTAAAATAAATTTAATCAGAATCTTTAATATATTAATATTTAAATATTAATCTAAATTCCCCTTTTAAGCCTTAACAAACCCAGACTCTCAGACAACTTTAATTAATCACCTAATTTAGGACCTACCCCAGCCTCACAACTTTTTACACACACTTTAGATGATGTGCTAGGACAACCAACTCTAAATCTAGGTTAGACCGGTGTTTACTTTACTGCTGTGTGCCGGATTTTTTG
>NW_021479583.1:0-252 GCF_001605985.2 Dendrobium catenatum | reverse complement strand
ATGATCAAGGCCCTCAAAAAATAAAACAAAAGAAAAATAGACAAAAACAAAAACAAAGTAAAAGAAAGCAAAAACACAATGAAACACGAATATTTTTGAATTTTAATTTCTTTATTTTTTTATTTATTATTTATTTTTTTATTTTTATGGGGGTATCATATGAGAACTTCTCAAAAAATTAAACTTTAGAGTTTCACAAGATCAAGGAGTTTGGTCAATCCCAATCAGACAAAGGTAAAATATTCGATTCTA
>NW_021479582.1:0-652 GCF_001605985.2 Dendrobium catenatum | reverse complement strand
TAACATCCCTAACAAACTTTCACAGTGGTTAACAAATGCCCCCCAACAAATGTGGTACACGTCTAGAGCGAATCATGTTTGTTGTAAGCTGTTTGGCTTTGTGAATCTCCAGATACTTATTTTAGATGTCATACATAACCTCTTATTTAGTGGATTTCCAAAACTTATTTGGATGTCACACTAATATTTTCTTTCTCCATAGATCTCTTGGATGTATCAATAGATGGTTGAGATATTGATTTCTTTTGTCCTATGCTTTATGCTGCGGACATTGATGGAGAATTACCTGATTTGTCTTTGTTGACTTGTCAGGTGGTTTGTGTACCTTCAGTTATATGCTTTTTGCTTTGACGGGCTTATTGAAGGAGTAGAAGCCGATGACCTAAACCCTTAGGTTTGTATTAGGTTGATGGCGAAAAGTCATCGGTCCAGAGCTTTGTGCATAATAGACTTGTTGATGATAGAATCCTTTTAGTTTAGCCTTGGGCTGTGTGTGAACTTTGTGATAATTCTCTTTGGTCCTTTGCTTTGTGCTTTTGACGGACTTAGTGAAGAAAAATTCCTTCAATCCTCACTTTGTGCTTTACGGATTTGTTGAAGGATTTGCAGGTTCCAGATTCAGTTGATAGTACCGAACGTAGGTAGTATCATG
>NW_021479581.1:0-310 GCF_001605985.2 Dendrobium catenatum | reverse complement strand
GTGAGATCCCCCAGCCTACCTCCACTCCCCAATTTACACCCACTTACCCATAACGGAGAAGATTGAAGCATTAATAGATGATGAGATCATTTTCACCAAGGAAGGAGGTCACCGCAGGAACATAGTTCATTGGACAGGAAATCGGAGACAGAGGACATGTGGATTGATCAGGAGGAGCTCCAGTGAGTGGACCTTGGCTCATTAGAGTGGTACGGGAGTTCTACTGATGATCACTCGACGGGATCGAGTTTTCTCCCACCTGGGGAGAATGATGACATCGTCAGCAATTTCGACATGTGTGCCATCGGAG
>NW_021479580.1:0-1452 GCF_001605985.2 Dendrobium catenatum | reverse complement strand
TATTATATGGATGTTGTTTGTGATTTGTATTAGTTTATGATTTTTGCAAAATGTATGCATTATTAAATTATTATAGATGTTGAAAGTGTGAAAACTCCTATTCATAAAATTATTGATTGTAATGTTGCATCGCTAGGCACTAGAGTGCCATAGTGCTTGTTTTTTACATGAATTAAAATTGTTGAGAAAGGCCAAAGCACAAAACTTCTGGAGCACCATAATGTTATGTTGTCTATCATTATTAAATTTGTTGATGGATCTGATGATGGTTTTTCTAAGCATCATAATGCAAACACATGGTAAATGCCATAACACTAACCAGTAAAAAAGATTAGCACTACGAGTTCAAAAGTGGAGCACCGTGGCATTGCTCGTACAAAGTACCATAGCATTATAATGACTTTTTACCAAAATTAAATGAAAAAAAAATTTATGTCAATTTTACTATTAAACATCATAACACTCAAGCATTTAGCACCACACTGCTCAAATAATTATAATTATGAGGTTGACTGAGTTTAGGTTCATTACACCTTGAATCCATTGAAATTTTTTGGCTATAGCTTTCCTTTTTCTTAGTGAGATGGCACCCAAGATCACTTCCAAGAAGAGGATGTGCTTCACCTCCTATAATTCATATAAATTTATTAGAGTTAAAGCGAAAGATAGGTACAACCATCCCCTATGTCACATTACAGGAAATTCATCAATTACCGGTGGTTCTATTACCGCAGGTAATAATGACAACTTAACCGACGGTTTGACTGCCGGTGTTTGCTGGCGGTCTAACCGGCGGTAATTTAATTCAAAGTCGTCGGAAATAGAGGCAGTCCAATAAATTTTGGTTAATCAGCCGGTATTATTTCTTACAGGTGCTTTACGGACATCTTTAACCACCGGTGTTAAGTAAATTCTTTCCGGCAGTCTTAACCACCGGAAAGCTGCCGGAAAATGCCCTAGAATAAGTCTTCCCGAGCCTTCCATTTCATTTACTCGCCTGCTCCTCTCTCTCCTGAACGACCCTCACCCCCGTCTCCTCCACCCTCTCGTGATCGAGACGCTCCCTCCGGCCGCCGACAAGGTCCCTCTGGCCAAAGATCTCTCCCTACTCCCCACTCCTGCACGAAACCGGCCTTCAAGTGCTGTAGGTTTGGGTTTTAATTTTTTATTATTATTATTTTGAAGTTGTTTTTTATTTTGATGGATCAACTACATTAATGATAAGTATTGGAGGTAATTCAACTGGGTATGTATGTTCAAGTAGGATGGGCTATGAAAGGATTTATGGTTGCTGTGAAAGGGGAGATAGAATATTATGCTAGAAGCTATACTTAATTTTATAGTAGTCTATGATCTCGCAATAAAAGCAATAGTAAATCACCGGCGGTTTACTGGCGGTTTACACTGTTATAACGACGATAATAATACCGGCGGTTAAACAGTCGGTACGCC
>NW_021479579.1:0-260 GCF_001605985.2 Dendrobium catenatum | reverse complement strand
CGTTAACGTTGAAAATTTTATTTAAATCTCGTCGCGGTGCTTTGAAAAGCGTGCGACGACCTATTAACGTCGTTTTTGGTTTTACACTCCGGTTGTAAAAAAATATTCAAAATGTACATAATCATAATTTCTATAACATATAAAAAGTTATGTGATGAAAGTTTTACCAATGCAAAGTTATCATCATTTTTCATGAGCAGCAAGGTTTAAAATTGCGCAATTGGATATTAAGGCATTTTTCGTTTGTGAGGCGAGGTGTA
>NW_021479578.1:0-599 GCF_001605985.2 Dendrobium catenatum | reverse complement strand
ACTGATCGTCCCAGGACGATCCCAAATCGTCCTGGACTATCCTGGAGCAGAATTAGAACTTCACAAGATTTGACTTATGATAAGAAAGGTAGAGGCAAACCTAAAAAGACTTGGTTAGAAAATATTAGAAATGATCTTTCTTTATTAGATTTAAACGAGAATTTGACTTTTAATATAACACAGTGGAGAAAAAAGATTCATGTAGCCAACCCCACATGGTGGGATAAAGGCTTGATATTATTGATAGTGTTGATTGTTGTAACATAGATGCTGGCCATTAAAAGATAAGCATAATATTAAGTTGTGTTACATAAATGGATGTGTAGGTGGATGAGTGGCTTTACTCTTATAGACATGATACGAAATGAGAATATACGTCAAAAGGTTGAAGGAGCTCCATTGCAAGATAAGATTATAAAGAGTCGTCTTAGATTATTTGATCACATAAAACGACCGCCTTCTGATGACTCTGTTAGGAAAGTAGATGTATTTGATTTGACCTTTGTTAAAAAAGGTAGAGGTAGACATAAAAGATTTGGTTATAAAATATTTGAAATAACTTTTCTTAATTATATTTAAATGAGAATTTAACTATTAAC
>NW_021479577.1:0-242 GCF_001605985.2 Dendrobium catenatum | reverse complement strand
CAGCCCCAAAAACTCTTCAAATTCTTAAATTAAATGAGGGAGATGAAAAGCCAACAGTCAACTTAAGGAAACAAAGCATCAAAGCCAAGGAAAAGCAACCTAGGGAGAACCCGAAGAGGCAGCCGCAAAAGCCAAGGAGGCCCGCACGGAACCGAAACACCAAGGCATGAGAAAGGCCACCCAGCACGGAAAACCAGCAGCCAATCGTGGGAACCAAGGAGCCAAGGCACGGGAACCAAAGG
>NW_021479576.1:0-247 GCF_001605985.2 Dendrobium catenatum | reverse complement strand
ACTCAACTACTTCCTGTGTAAGCTGAAGTTTAGCATGATATCCCACTTTGAGTTTGCTGTCCACTCATTTTCTGCACCTTCTAGTAATATTTTGGAGAGTCTAGCTTCGCTTTAGGTGCTGTTCCCTATCTAGATTTATCCCCAAGTGTTGCCAGGCTCTGTCCAATGGACCCCATTGGGCTTCAAAAGAAGCTAGATAACCTAGTTAATATAGTGGGCTCTATAACTAAAACGATGAAGGAGAAAC
>NW_021479575.1:0-231 GCF_001605985.2 Dendrobium catenatum | reverse complement strand
TTAGACTAAGCCTAGTTGTTTGAGAGAGAATTCAACTTATGTCTAGGAGCTAAGATGTTGTGGTGGAAGGATGTATTCTGATGAGGGGGAGAAAGTTATCTACATAAATTAGTAGATACATATGAACATAATCATGCGAGTAAATGAGTAATTAAGGATCAATTTTTCAAAAGTAGAAGAAAAAATCTACTAGAAATGATGTGAATTTGGTGAAATATTGTTGAGGAGCCT
>NW_021479574.1:0-698 GCF_001605985.2 Dendrobium catenatum | reverse complement strand
CAACCCTCCACTTTTCTCATCCAGGACTTGGGACCTGACAATGGCAGTGTTAAAATCAGGATATGAAAATTTGTCACAACGGCAGTGTTTAATGGTGCTATACTGATATTAACGAATTCTATATGAAAATTTCTTATAGTCTTCATACATTTGCCACAACAAACAAAGTTTGCAAGCTTAAAAAGGTCTTTATGTGGCTCAAAGAAATTCTCAATCTAATCATATTGATGTGGACATCCGACGATGGACGTTAATCAAAGGAAGAGACGAAGATCAACGGCCGAGATCCCTCCATTTTTATCTTAGTTTATTAATTGTATTTTTTATTTAATTATGATTTTTTTGTTTTTTACCCTTACTTTAAGGGTCTTATCTTATGTAAACCTAAGGGACAAAGTTATCTTTTAGTTTCTTTTAAGTCTATGTATAGAGGCCCTTGCTCTTGTATTAGACAATGTTGGATGATTAATAAAATTTTGTGTTTGCACTTGTGTTCTTTGGGAAGAATCATGGGTGAGATTCCTATGGGAGGAATTCATAGTTTCCACCAGCCGCAGGATGTGTTCGGGCTCGTGGCCTGAAGTCCCTTGGTGAAGGGCAACGTAGTACGCGTCAGCTACAGGATGTGTTCGGGCTCGCGGTTGTATCTTTCTTTCTCTAAATCCTTTTCTCATCCTCCCTTGACCGCCGATCAAAAT
>NW_021479573.1:0-712 GCF_001605985.2 Dendrobium catenatum | reverse complement strand
GGACATCAGTAATACCCTAAATGCACTACCAATTTGCATAATATCTATGTTCGATAAATTTGACACGTTAAACAAGGTGACTACACTCATTTCGAGGTGACACGCAAACACACCAAGAAATCACGCAAATCCAAAATAATTCTGATCAAGTGTCTTGTTGAGATATTTCAAATGGACAGATAATCATAACATGATTTTGACTTTTCATTAATTTGATAAAAAAATATACAAATAATTAAAAAAAAAAATCAAAATTTGTAAAGTCAAATAAAATGTTAAATATCATTATTCTTACCTCGTAACTTCTGTGCAAATCTCTGAAAATATCCCCGAAATCCCGCAATGGCAGTGGTGACCTCGTCTGAATACAAACTCCTCTTCGTTAAAACGAATAGAGATGAGGACCTTTGGGGGTTGGCTGTTACATTCGCTTACGAGAAATCAATACAGAACTCTCCTCCTACAGTTGTTTACACCACTTGAACTCCATACCTGTTTGCTCTTCACCTATACCGAGGCCTTTCTTTTTTCTCGGATCTCTGCCTAAATCAGCTCCCAAAACTTCGACAAATTCTGAACGGTAAATGCAAAAGAGTTGTGTGGAACAATAATTTTGTTAGGCACATGTTCATTTATGTTTCCGACATTCTCCTAATAGTCAAAAATTCTTAAGTTTTGTCTTAATTATTTCTTCAGCTCCAAAACCAAAATA
>NW_021479572.1:0-255 GCF_001605985.2 Dendrobium catenatum | reverse complement strand
AGTTTATTATAATTGAAGCATGTATTTTCCATTTTATCGAGATCAAGAGAGTGTGATTGTAATTGAGTAATTGAGCACACACACAGGGGGAAAGTTTACAATTCATATCTTTAAACCGTTCGTATTGTATGATATCACTTCGTAAGGGATGATCCAATCAGTTATTAGTTTTTGGATAAGGTGTCAAACGAACATAAATGAATTTTTTTTTTAGTATGGATCGTACGGGACGATCCCATTTTTGTATAAGGATGA
>NW_021479571.1:0-1146 GCF_001605985.2 Dendrobium catenatum | reverse complement strand
AATGTTTGGCCTGAGCTCAACTCGACTTAAGCCTGCTTGACCAAATATGAGCAATTAATTTATCATGTCAATATGTGGATCATGGAATATTTTAGATTAACACGACCTTTTAAGCTCAAATATGACCTATTTAACCCAAACAAGATTCATTAACTCTATCTCGACTTGTTTAACCTAAATCAGAATGGTAATTGAATCAATTTCGAGAAAATTCAAATTTTCAAGTCTATTAAAACCCAACCCTAAAATTAATCAGGTCAATATTTCAGCCCCAAACTCAACCCAAATAGTAATATGGTTAATCTAAACTCAGTTTTTTCACATCAAGTTAAGATCAGATCATTTATTGACACTTCTACTTTAAATGTTTTGCAACCAAATACATTAGCTACTAATTAACAATTGTGCTTGAAGAAATGCATGCTTTAAATTAGATTTTGGAAGGGAGCATGTCTATGTTGTCCAATTATTCTCTATATTTCACACTTATAAACACTTACATCTTCACAAAAATTAGTAAAATTAGCGCTAAAATAATCATCAAGAAATAAAATACTAGTTCTCCATATGAAAAAAAAAAATCTTCATTTTTTCCATGGATTAAAAGTTCATAGAGAGAGAGATAGAGAGAGAGAGATTTGGTTCTAAGATGTGAATCATGAGGGCCATGTGCTATACTCTTCTTCATCTCAAACTTTCACATGGTCTTTTCATGTCTCTTCCTTATCCATTATATCTATTTGCTTCTTTCCTTTTTTCTATATAGATATTCTTGCCTGCCATTTAGTTAGTAAACCAGCTTTGAAGTTTGAAGCTTTTTTTTTTTTTTTTTTTTTTTTGAAGCTTTGAAGTTTGAAGCTTGTACCTTGCGCTGTGATTAACTATAAAATTTTCTCACAATTTTTTATTTTCAATTCAAATATTGTACAATCAAAATAATGCAACACACAAACTATAGTGATAATGATGCACAACACAAGCTATTAATAATATGATATGAAGGCTAGCTATATGTATGATCTTTTAGATAAACAATCTATGTACAAGTTTAAGAAATTCAAAATGATGTGATATGTTATAAGTTGAGTAAACTAAGGTTTTATTTTGGACGGTTTTTTTTACTTTTTTTTTTAAACGGATCATGAG
>NW_021479570.1:0-305 GCF_001605985.2 Dendrobium catenatum | reverse complement strand
TTTCATTTCATTTCGCCTCATAATTAAGCTCATTGGGCTCCGTTTGAGACAATGTAGCTTTTGATGAAGATGATTGTAAAGCTATTGTGGAGAAAACTGCTATTTTGAAAACTACTATCGAAAGCAACTTTTTAGGATAAAAAATTTTTCAAAGCAATTAAAAAGTAGTGGTCAAATAAAATTATGGTTGCATTTTGAAAAGCAAAGTAGTAAGAAAGCTGCCCAAATGAAACCTAAGTATTTGCTTGGGACAACTACAATTTTTTATAACTGTTGCGTGTTAGAAAATACGCGGCGGTAGAGTT
>NW_021479569.1:0-566 GCF_001605985.2 Dendrobium catenatum | reverse complement strand
ACGTCGGGACTAAAGTATGGCCGGAGGTGTGACTTTGAGTGGGACGCCGAAAGCTTTCACGGGCGCTTGCTCGAATGGATTAAGGGATCGATCTGGGAGCTCGAGGGGAGAGTCTGGGAGGTCAATTGAGCTCTGGGAGACAATTTTGAGCGAATGAGGATTTTTTCTTGCGGTCTCTGGAGCACGAGCCTATTCGGCCACCTTTTGCGAGCTCGGACGGCCGAGATTGAGCTGGAGGGGGCTCGGATTGCTGCCAGGTGGAAGATGGCAACGTTTTAGGGAGGTTGTGGGGATCAAATCGGTGGGCAATAGCTTTGAACTAGGAGTTGTCTGGGGGGGACCACCAGAACTCATTTTTCATTGGTTCCGACCGCCGCCGGCCATGGTTTGGGTCGGGTTGACTGGGGGAGGCCGATATGGACATGCTGGAGTTTAGGGTGTAGTCAATTTGGCCTAGGAATGTCTGGATTGAACTGGTGGTTGGGTTAGACCCAAACCTGCTTGGTTCGAGTCAAATTGAGCTCGATCTAGGTTAGGTCAGACCCTGGGTTTGGTATGGGAGATAG
>NW_021479568.1:0-244 GCF_001605985.2 Dendrobium catenatum | reverse complement strand
CTCTCTCTCTCTTTCTCTCTCACTCTCTCTCTCTATTGCACTCTCTTGCTCTCTCCCTTGCTCCTTTCACTCTCTTGCTCTCTCCCTTGCTCCTTTCACTCTCTTGCTCTCTCGCTTGCTTCTTCTTGCTCTCTCTCTCTCTATTACTCTCTCTCCCTCCTCTCTCTCTCTCTCTCTTCCTGTTTCTTGTTTTCTCTTTATCTCTTGCTCTCTCTCTCTCTCTTACTCTCTCTCACACTCTCTT
>NW_021479567.1:0-515 GCF_001605985.2 Dendrobium catenatum | reverse complement strand
ATAAGATACATCGGGATGGTAAGCAGAGAGGTACGAAACAGCAAAGCCCTCCCCGCATATGAGAGATGCTTCTTGCCCCAAATGTTGGTCTTCTCGTGCGCGCTCTTGATAACCTTAGTAAAGTCAGCCGCTATCATCCTCCTTAAGACCAGAGGAATCCCCGGTAGTCGAGGTCCTCCACCCGGCGATACCCAAGCAATCGGGCAAGGGTCCGCTACTTCCACCTAGGACACCGTTTGTTAAATAGCACAGCCGATTTCTCCCTGTTAACACGGTGCCCCGTCCACAAGCAATAGTTATCCAGAATATCGAGAATACGAGCGACATTGCATCTATTAGCCTCCGCGAACACCAGGATGTCATCAACATAGAGCAGATGCGAGATCCGCTTCTGTTGTTGGCAATTTGGATCCCAAGATGCCCTCCCTGCTGTCGAAACGCCTTGGTGAGAAGTTCAAAGCACAGAATAAACAGGTATGGGGACAAAGGGCAGCCTTGCCGCAACCCACATCTGG
>NW_021479566.1:0-360 GCF_001605985.2 Dendrobium catenatum | reverse complement strand
GATGAATACGAAGAGCCAGTATATTATAATGATGCTTTCTTTAGATTTTTTTTCAAGGAGGAAAAAGGAAAAGCACATGCCAGTGCTTCAGAAGGAGAAGAAGAAAGAGAGCAAACTTCTGCACCTCAGTCAGATTATCAGAATTTGATTGAAAATTTTGATAGACTAGAGACTCATGTTGATCAAAGATTTGATCAACTTGATGCTCAACTTTTGCAGCAGAAATGAAGTACATGAAATTAGTACCAATGTTATGTTGATGACCTCCTACTTCAACCTTTTTGGTAGCATTCCTCCTCCTCCTCCAGAAGAATAGAGAATGTGAGATGATTTTGTGTTTGTTGTACTTGTATTTAGCTT
>NW_021479565.1:0-275 GCF_001605985.2 Dendrobium catenatum | reverse complement strand
GTTCCGGTGGAGGTGGCCATCCTTGAGGTGACTGAAAATCCTTGTTGTATTGCTGAACCAATGGCTGCACGGAAGGAGGAACATCCCCTCCATCTTTCAATCTGATCGCATCCAGCCTGTGTAGTCCCACCAGATAATCTTCCCCCACCTCTTGTACGTCCCTAACCATAATCTTAAGTGATGTGATGGCTTTGGATAGCCCTACATCTCCCCTTATGGCCACCCTTCTCCCATCCAACATTAATTCCATCGTGAGTGCTCCCCAATTGTTCTTG
>NW_021479564.1:0-552 GCF_001605985.2 Dendrobium catenatum | reverse complement strand
TTGGAATATCATCAGGTCCAACAGCTTTTCCACCCTAAATCTCCATATCCAAAAAAGCAAAATAAGCTCACATGATATAATCTTCATCAATTTTGGCCTAAGAGGTGATAAAATTAGCCAATCATATTCTTAGATCTAGAGTGGAAAAATAAAAGCTGGGTCTATCACTACAGTAAAAAAAAGCCAATTCAGGGGGAAATACAAGCGAAAATTATCTACCCGAATTTACGGCAGCTTTTTCAGCGGCTCATGCATTAGTAACTAGCGGACAAGCCGCCAAAAATTCCAGTGAAATTACCAACGGAAGATGTTCGTCGGTTATTTTTCCAGTTATTTACTCACGCGTTGGCTTATCCGACAAAGATTTCAATCGAATTTTTACTTAAATACTAGCAGATTTTCAGCAGGAAAAACTGTGATTAAAGCCCTCTTTCATCCTTCAGCCCACTCTCGCTTCCAGATCTCGCTCTTTCTTCTGAAATGCATGCAGCTCTCACCTCTCTATCGCTTGTTGCCGTTCAAAGGTGATGTTTTCTTTATTATCCTTCATTT
>NW_021479563.1:0-229 GCF_001605985.2 Dendrobium catenatum | reverse complement strand
CAAAAATCAAATGAGATATTATCAAATAATGGTGGATAGGTTATTGAATAACCCTTTGCAGTATTTTTAATCCCAAATTATGCCATATATCTTTTCTCATGGTTTTCAAACCGCTAATACAAAGAACTAACTCTAATAGCAATTAAAACTTCAATTTATGATTATTAGACTACTTAAATTATAACGACACATCAAAAGGGTGGTAAATTGGTGTTTTAAGATTTTAATT
>NW_021479562.1:0-505 GCF_001605985.2 Dendrobium catenatum | reverse complement strand
TAAATGGATTAAAATAAATACACCAGTTGACACAACCTTGTATTTATTTGAAGGTTCGAACCTTGTCGACTCCTATTGATCAGCATAAGAGGATCGGGTTCGAATCTGAATTCACTTGTTAACCCGCGCAGCATCTCTAGACGTCACGTGTGTACCAATAACGCGCTCGTCGGGGCCCATGCGGGTTTTATAATTTCTTTTACCCCCTTTAGTGTATCTATGTGTATACAAACTATAGTGCACGTGGGGGTACTTTGAAAGTATTTGTAGATGCCTTCTGTCCGCTTGCATAGAAGTTGCGGATCCGATGGCGTGAAGTAGCAGCTTCTGAATGGAGTTATTCGCTGCTTCGTACAGGTAGACTGTCGTGCACTATTTGTTGATTTCTACAGGTGGATCATAGTGCACTAACGAGTCTCCTACTTTAGGTTGTAGAATCTCGTAGGAACTTGTAGTCTTTATGCATTATGCTGTGATTTCGATCTTTGCAATACGACCATTACTA
>NW_021479561.1:0-287 GCF_001605985.2 Dendrobium catenatum | reverse complement strand
TGAATAGTATAAGACTTGATTATAAGCAATGAATGTGAATATATATAAAACATTGAATTATATCTGTAAAGTGCCAAATCATTTAATGAACTATGCTTTTCAATTTCTTGTATGAAATTAATTGCTTTACCTTTATTTTTTGCTCAATTTATAATTATCAATTTCTTAGAAATGTCATGTAATGTTTGCATAGGCTTTGAATCATTCGTATCTTTTGGTTTTCACCTATCTTGTCGCTATAATAACCATCAATAAAGTTTTGTCAACTCAACATTATTGTTATCAAT
>NW_021479560.1:0-444 GCF_001605985.2 Dendrobium catenatum | reverse complement strand
CCAAAGACACGCATTTCGAGGAAATTAAGCCTCGTCGTCGCCCAAACGACCTCTGATCGTAAAATGGACTACGCCATCGCGACCGGAACATCAGCAATACCTTAAATGCACTATTAATTCGTCCAATTTTGACTATTCGGCGAATTCGGCATGTTAAGCAAGACAGATTGCACGCAAATCGAGAAAATGTGCAAATCGGGATGCTTTCAGATTGATTGGAACATGGCTGTCAAGCTAATTAATGTTAAAACTAAATAGGGAAAGTTATTATTAGAGATGCAGATCAGTTTAACCAAAATTAGCAAGTCAAATATGAAATCAAATCTTAATTGATACTTTTACCTCAGATGAGTGAACTTCTCTGTACAAGACTCTGTGCAAAATCCCTGCTTTGAATCCCTGATATCCCGCTGAAGGAACAAGCCTTGGACGCTGCTCTTACCT
>NW_021479559.1:0-589 GCF_001605985.2 Dendrobium catenatum | reverse complement strand
AGGGGTGTCAATTTGGGTCAACGGGTAGGGTTCGGGTTGAATCTGGAACTGACTTGGCATTGTTCTGGTCGACCCGAACCCAACCCGTTTTTAAAAACGGATCAGGTTTTCGGACCCGAACCCAGCCCGATTAAGGTCTGGGTCAACCCAACCAGACACAAATGATCCGAAGTTGACCTAAAATTGCTATTTTTCAGGTAAAAAATTGGGTCAATCTTCGATTTTCAGGTCAAAATCGGGTCAACCTCAGGTTTCCAAGTCAAATAGGAGTTTTCGTGTCAATTTCGAGTCATTTTTAGGTCATTTTCGGGTTGCTAGGTCAACCCGAATCCGACCCGTTTCGACACTAACACGATCCATTTCAGATTCGGATTAATCCTAACTCGAATTTATTCAGGTTGGGTTCAAATCGTGATGTCAAGAATTGACACCCCGATTATTTCATAAAATAATCCTTACCCAATTTGGTTCTAATTGAACATTAATTCATATTGTTCGCGCTACCTTTCTTCCTCGCTCGCTAGCGCACAGCTGCAACCCTTATTCCCTGAGTCCCTTCGCACGCGCTCTACAATCCAGCAAACCGCAG
>NW_021479558.1:0-249 GCF_001605985.2 Dendrobium catenatum | reverse complement strand
CAAATAGCCCTCTTAATCAAATTTTGTATCATCTTTTCTTAAATAAAGATATAAAAGATAATTTTTTATCATTTACTATATAAAAATATAAAAATTAAAAAGGGCAATGTTGGACAAGACCAGGCCAAAATAAATTCAATGTTGACTACGACTTAGCATACTTAAAAAACAAGAGACTAACAACTATCAATGACAATATACACTAAAGGATGTTGTCATACCAACATTTTCAAGATTATGCACCAACAA
>NW_021479557.1:0-219 GCF_001605985.2 Dendrobium catenatum | reverse complement strand
GCGAAATGAATAGTAGCTATTGAATTTGATTAAAATAAAGAGGCAAGAGGGTCTTTTTTCCCCCTCAACAAGTTATTGTTGTGTTGGGCGGCTACATGCGCACTACTTGCCCATGTAGTAGAAGAGGACTGTTTAGGAAGCATTTGATTGGGTGAATTAGGCGGCTATTTTATTTTGAATAAAAATAAGAGCAGAAATATGAGCTTCTTCTTTCTAGAG
>NW_021479556.1:0-286 GCF_001605985.2 Dendrobium catenatum | reverse complement strand
CACTTTTCCACATTTACACATACTTAGGCTTCGTTTGGGACGGCTGTAGCTGTCGTTAAATCAGGTTATGAAGTTGTTGTCCATAAAGCTCCTTTCTAAAGTTGTTGTATATAAATCAATAAATTTTGTTTGGGTAGTACTATAACTGCCGAGTTCCTGTGCTACTGTTGTATGACAGCAAATTACCTTGATACCCTTTTATATATTAAGATAAATATAATAATCGACTAACATTTTTGAATTAAAATTAAATAATTTTATCATATCTTTTATAAGTTTATATATC
>NW_021479555.1:0-293 GCF_001605985.2 Dendrobium catenatum | reverse complement strand
CTCAGGTGATCCAGCCCAGTGTGAGCCCATTTTCCAATCCTGCACTCTTAGTGAAGAAGAAAGATGGTAGTTGGCGATTCTGTGTAGACTACCGGGCCCTCAACAAGGAGACTGTGTTGGACAAGTTCCCTATTTCTGTGGTAGATGAACTTTTGGATGAACTTGGAGGAGCCACCATCTTCTCCAAGGTGGACTTGAAGTCTGGTTATCACCAGATTAGGATGAGGACTGAAGACATTCAGAAGACGGCCTTCCAGACACATGAGGGCCATTATGAGTTTCTGGTGATGCCG
>NW_021479554.1:0-224 GCF_001605985.2 Dendrobium catenatum | reverse complement strand
CCGGATACGATTATAATTTTGAAATCTGAACCCATTAAGGAACGATATGATTGCCTTTCGAGACGATATATTGTTTATAATGACGTGTTCAATTTCAAAATTCAAAATTAGATATTTCCCAAAGAAAATTAATATATTTTCAAAAACTATAATTTATAAATATTTTTTTTTAATCAAAACAGTGCTTTGATACCACTAAAGTTTGTCACGACCCGACCCGACGG
>NW_021479553.1:0-228 GCF_001605985.2 Dendrobium catenatum | reverse complement strand
TTGGGAGATCAAGTGGGATGGCTTTAGATATCCAAAGGGAAAAGGCAATGCCCCCTACCAAGGGAGGATTGTCTCTTCATTTGGATATTCAAGCCACGACGGATCCAAGGAGTCCAAGGAGGAAAGATCCAAGGAGTCTAAGGAGGAGATGGCCAAGGAGCCCAAGGAGGAGAGTTCCAAGGAGTCTAAGAAGGAGTGATCCAAAGAAGATTGAAGACCTGAAGGCCA
>NW_021479552.1:0-238 GCF_001605985.2 Dendrobium catenatum | reverse complement strand
ATGAAAAAGTGAATAAAATTTTGAGATGCTTGCCTTCATCTTATGATGCAAAAATTATTGCAATCACTGAATCTAAAGATTTGAACACCTATTCTATTGATAATCTACTTGGCTCACTCATTGCTTACGAGCAAGGGGTGAATCAAAGAAATATTGATGCATGTGAGAAGAAAAAGGAGAAAACAATCGCACTAAAGGCGTACAAGTCGGATTCTGAATCTTCCGGGTCTGAAAGCTA
>NW_021479551.1:0-230 GCF_001605985.2 Dendrobium catenatum | reverse complement strand
GCCGGGAGGCTGCCGAAATTTTTTAAAAATTTTGGATTTAGAATTTTTTTTTGACTTATTCAGATTTCTTTTGGAAAGATTGAAAAATACTTAACCAATTAAAACTGCAATCTTAACATGATTTTAATTAATCAAACCAATTTTTAAATTTAAAGAATAAACCAAACTTTGAAATAATAATAATAAGTTTAATATTTAGCAAAAATGAGTAATTTAAAATCAATCAAACA
>NW_021479550.1:0-256 GCF_001605985.2 Dendrobium catenatum | reverse complement strand
CTGCGGACACTCATTGGACTTGTGTCCAGGCTGGAAACAACGAAAGCATTTCAAAGTTGTCGGTCGAACATAGGGATTGGCATTTGAAGTGGTCTTTGGTTTTGCTGGCGTTCTCCCTTCGTTCCCTGGATTGGGTGCAGCGCTCACAGGGGCGGTAGAGTTTGTGGATTGAGCAGACTTTACCACTGATTGAGAACTCTGTTTTGCACTTGCTGAGCTTGTTTCTTGCCAATGTCTTCGATTATAAGACCCCTTC
>NW_021479549.1:0-263 GCF_001605985.2 Dendrobium catenatum | reverse complement strand
ACTTGGATTTGTATATTTCAAAATTTTCATCTAAATGCTGTTTATTATGTTTCATATTGTGAATCTCTTATGTCCGCTGCCTCTTCAATTCTTTCAAAGCACAATTTAGTATTTTACTATTATGAATAGACCAACTGGATTAAAATTTCTCTGGTTTCAAATTTAAGTTGATCAAACTCTATTTATTGTCTTCTTTATCTAATTGACTAGCTTATTTTTCTACTAAAAAAATTTATTCTTATAAGATGGGCAGGTAGAATTAG
>NW_021479548.1:0-555 GCF_001605985.2 Dendrobium catenatum | reverse complement strand
TAATTAATTAAATAGTTAATTAAAAAAATTTAAGAATGCCAAAAATTCCTAAAATGCTTGATAACATCCTTTTAGGTCATTTCTAACCTTTGGGGGTGATCCTAAGAGGTTTGGGGTTGAGTTGGATCAAAATGAAAAAATCCGCTGAATTAAGGTAATTTTAAAAATTCCAAAAATACTTAACTTTGAAAGATCATTAATAACTGCAAAAAAATTAATTTAATCAAACTAAAAGTAATTTAAATTCAATTAAATATTAGGATTTTCTAAAAATATCAAATATCCCAAAATTAAGTTAAAGTTAAAAAGTTAACTTAACGATCAATCGTAGTTCAAACCTAGGTCTAAAATTAAAAAATTCATAATTATTTTATAGAAAATTCAAATTGAGTTAACTAACTATCTATTTAATTATATTAGGGTATAATATTTTTTTAAAATCTTAAGTTTTTAAAGCTTACTTTAATTTTAAAAGTTAACTTTTAACCCCTTAATTAACATGTTTAAATAATTTAAAAAATTTCAAAATTTTAATAATTTACTTAAAATTCTAGA
>NW_021479547.1:0-265 GCF_001605985.2 Dendrobium catenatum | reverse complement strand
ACATCTTACATTGAGCTTAAAAATAATTTTAAAGAATTTATAGGTGAATCTAATTCAAGGGATCATGATTTGAAGATTAAAATTTTGATTTTGGAAAATGCAAACTCGAAAATTCAAATAAAATTGAAAGCTTTTAAGGAAAATAGGTTAGCTACTATACGTGAACAATTTTATAATCCTAACCAAATCATACAAGTTTAAAACCTAAGAAAAGATATTATAACTCATATAGATTATTAAATCATTTTTCTTGTGTTAAATGTTT
>NW_021479546.1:0-217 GCF_001605985.2 Dendrobium catenatum | reverse complement strand
GCTGCCGTTTCCGCCCAGCCCGTCTCGCGTAGCAGTGGACCGGTCCCTGTTGGACCGGTCCAACCGACCCATCCTGGGCCGGTCTAACACCAACATGCATCAATTAGGAAGCTTTTTAGGTGGTTTAGGAGTGAAAATTCAAAGGAGGACATGTTTAGGGAATTCCTTTATAATTATATCCTTTAAGTAGGATGTTTTCCTAGGGTTAGGTTGTCTT
>NW_021479545.1:0-365 GCF_001605985.2 Dendrobium catenatum | reverse complement strand
CTCGAACAACTCCTGACTCGAGCTAGACTCAACTCATTTGCACCCCTAAGTATACGTCATAGTTGATCAAGTTCTTTGGAAGTGAGTACCTTTAAGGTGGATGCCCTCTATCTAAGGCAATTATAGTCAAGGTGAATTTCTTGTGATCAAGGTGAGTGCTCTCTTTGATCAAGCTCATATTGGGCGAGTTCCCTTTATTTCCATTGATTCCTTAGTGAGCTCGTCTGATCTCTTTAACTCTTTTAGATTCACACATTGGGGTGTATAAACATGACAAATATATTTAAATTCAATCATTATATATTATTTTTAATATAATCAAATTATCATATAATTTAATTAAATTATTAAGTAAATATAACTAA
>NW_021479544.1:0-385 GCF_001605985.2 Dendrobium catenatum | reverse complement strand
AACTTCTTGGGAATATGTTTTCTTTGATTAATTAACTTCTTAGGATAACCTTGCAGGAGAGTCTATATTTTTTGATTTGATATAAATGTAATTTCTATAAGTGTTAAGTGTTGTGAAAGTTAGATTTTGAGTTGGGATATATATGGGTCCAAAGGTTGGGCTCCGAAGAGAAAAGGATGCCCCTTAGGGGAGTACTCCTTTTCTATTTGGAGATCCAAATTTGGGCCACACATCTTCCCTACCCAAAGGGGAAAAAGTGGCCTTCCCCTTAAAGGAAGTGCCCTCTTATCCATTTGGGTTGTCTACTGCAAAGAATCCAAGGAGATTGAAGAAAAGGAGCCCAAAGAAGACAAGATTGAAGACTTGAAGATTGAGAATATCCCAC
>NW_021479543.1:0-233 GCF_001605985.2 Dendrobium catenatum | reverse complement strand
CCCCCCCTCTTGGTTAGCTTGGGACTATGTTCATAGAGCTTAACATCCCTAACGAACTTTCACCTTCGTATATAGTGTGTAATTTATCCCAAATTTCCTTGCTAGTAGTGCACGTGTATACAATCATACAATCTTCAGAATTTAAAGCATATAAAAAATAGCTTACTGATTTAGCATTCAATTGGGCATTGATTTGTTCTTCCCTACTCTATTGATTAAAAGGTACATAAATT
>NW_021479542.1:0-1092 GCF_001605985.2 Dendrobium catenatum | reverse complement strand
GGTGGATTCAAATTTGTCCATTTAGTTAATCATTCCCACCAGATCTACAAGGTACCTTGGACGAAGAAACCCATGGATACTGACTAGGATCTTTCTATCAGGTTGGGTTGACTACCTCGTCTGAACAAGTATAAAGATACTTTATCACATGGCACATAATCCAACATATCATGTGTCTTCTTTAGAAAAAGGGAGTAAAAAAAACTTATATAGAAAAAAAAATAGTAACATATATTGTCTAGGTGATGTGAGACTAAAACCAAAGATAAATTCTCACTTCTCGTGATATATATATTTTGAATTTTTATCTATAATTTAATATTAAATAATATAACATGAATTTTTAGATATGATTTTATAATATAAATTTTATATATTTTTAATGGTATTAATAACCCCCGACAGCACTTGGCACAATTTAAGGTCACCTGTGGGAATACAGGGGGAAATGACGCTCTACTCTTCTGACAATTCGTTAGCAGTTTGACAACAACTGCTTTCGAATGGTACGTTGAACTGCTAAACGACTCTATAAAGAACTTTGCAGAATTGGAAACTATGTTATGTTCGTGAAGAAATTTTGAGAGAAAGTGGCGCGAAATTATTTCGATAGGCAATGAAATCGGGCTTAAAACTGCATGAATGCAAGAGGTCCAAAGAGTCGAAACGCACTGATGACTCGAATTACTGGCCATACCATTGGATACTCAGCCATCCCATTAAAGATTGCTACATCTTTAAGGATCCGCTTGAAAGAAAATATCAAAAGTGACATTGTCAGATTATATGTTGACTAATTCCAGAAAAATAATCAACTTTGATAGTTACGACTTCCTCCGTACCCCGGTTGAAGAAAGAAGAATGAAAAAGAAGTCGATTCAAGATGGACAGAGGGAGACTGCGGTCTCTAAAAAAACTGTGAAAATGTTGAAACAGCTCGAAGGGGTTTCAAGGGTGAAGTGGAAATCTCCTACGGAGCCAGTGCTAAATTTGAAAGCTATGCTTATGACACGAGCATCTAATTCTAAATAATTCTCCAACCAAGCTTGCACTTTGAAGCCTGGAAGGGTGAAATCCTCCAAGAAGAAGTCC
>NW_021479541.1:0-306 GCF_001605985.2 Dendrobium catenatum | reverse complement strand
AATAATCAGAATCTAACTTCTAGGCTTCCTGAATCCTTTCTTCCAAAGAAGACTGAATACTCAACTGAGTCAAAACTCCGGAATCCAGATCACTGGAGGAAATCACCTCCAACTGCAACCTTTCCATATCACGAATCAGAAAATCATCAGAAGTGAGCTGAATATCTGATAATCCAGAAGATTTCATGCTCAGAGCATCTGCTACCACATTAGCCTTACTAGGCTGATACTGAATCATTAGATCATAATCCTTGATCAACTCAAGCCGCCTTCTTTGCCTCAAATTCAGATCCTTCTGAGTGAAAA
>NW_021479540.1:0-236 GCF_001605985.2 Dendrobium catenatum | reverse complement strand
AGATATCAAAGAAAAAATAATAAGCACAACAAGACTTATCGCAGATTGATGATTTACTTGGTGAAGATCCAGTTGAAGAAGAGAGGGGCTCATGTTCAGTCACGAAATCACAAAGTTCATATATACATGGTAAAGGAATGGATAAAGGAAAGAGAAAAATTGATGGAGGATTAACTAGATTTGCAACAACATTCATTACCTTAAGAAGTGTCCATGATCATAAACATGATTTGTAA
>NW_021479539.1:0-355 GCF_001605985.2 Dendrobium catenatum | reverse complement strand
CGAGGAAGACGAGGAGGGAGGTGGGAGCAGGATTGAAAAGGAGGAGGAGAAGCTGCATTTGGATGTGGCAAAAGTCTCTCTCAACTCTGTAGTGGGCTTCACCCCGAGTCACACTATGAAAGTGAGAGGAGAGATAGATGACCGCGAGGTGGTTGTGTTGATTGACAGTGGGGCAATTTTATTTCCAGCCAGATAGTGGAGTCATTGAGGATGGAGTTAGTGGATACCGGAGGCTATGGAGTGATGATGGGCACGGGGAAGGTGGAGATGGGTAGAGGAGTCTGTCGAGGAGTAGTACTAAAGATTCAAGGGATCCAGGTAAAGGAAGACTTCCTTCCCTTGGAATTAGGGAGTA
>NW_021479538.1:0-568 GCF_001605985.2 Dendrobium catenatum | reverse complement strand
TAATGCTGTCAGAAATAACTCAACAAGTAAATCTAGAATATCTATGCTTTTCTAAGTCTCAAGAAAACTTACCTGGTCACCGGAGCTAGTCAACGGTGACTCCCGCCATAGCACCCCGTTTAGAAGAAACGGGGCGACTGAAGCTCCTTGACTCAGCCCCCAATCAACTCCGTAAGTACCGTAATAAGTTATGCCAAAAGCCCCTTGTAGCTCACCTCTTCTTTTCGATGAATCCCATGCAAAGCAAGCATAGCAATGGGGCAAATCTTTGAGTAGTTCTTCCTCTTGCTTGGACGATTGAAGAAGAGGAAATCCCCTTCTTTCACTTGTGCTCTAGCCTGACTTCTGACTTCAACTCCAATGATCCGGAGGTGGTAGCTTTCTTTGCTTAAATTCGTGGCTTTGTTGGCTTTGGATAAACAGATATAGAGAGTGAATAGTCAGCTCTCCATTCTGTCTTTGGATCTAACATTTCTTTAGTTGGTGTTGTCGTAGCCTGATGACTGGCTTCATCTCTTGAATGTTTTCCACTGGCCGGCCCTAGCAGCAACCCTCTTCTCTTCTTCTT
>NW_021479537.1:0-314 GCF_001605985.2 Dendrobium catenatum | reverse complement strand
TGGAGCAGTAGACAGCTGGTGGATCCTTTTTAAGGATATTGTAACCGATTTTTGATATTAACACGTAGGCCCCTCCGTGGGTTTTATCCAAAAAAAAAAAAAGTATGGGAGTTTATGCTCCGATACTTCTGATCTACGAAAAATGGAAACCTCTTAAGACTATTGCAATGGGAATGCTTCAAGCAAGGCAAGTGTCGTCCAAAAAATTCTCAAAATTTGATGGAGCAACACATCAATAGCACACAATTTTTAAGCCAATTTCTTCAAGAAATCCAATTTTTTTTATGCAATCGCTTTTATTTTTTCAAGAACAA
>NW_021479536.1:0-251 GCF_001605985.2 Dendrobium catenatum | reverse complement strand
AGAGAGAGAGGGAGAGAGAGAGAGGATCTTGTGAGGGGTACCTTGTGAGGGGTAGCTTGTGAGGGAGTTCACAAGAGTTGCTTCAAGCATTGTTCCACTTCTTCTTCCCTAGAGTCTCTTATCCTTGGAATGGTTGGGAGAGGTAAGTTTTCGCAAGTGATCATGGTTTTCTGCCTACTTCAGGAGGAAGCAAAAGGAGTTGGGTTCTCTGCCCTACCGGGTGTGGCAAAAAGGAGGTGTTTTTGTGAGGG
>NW_021479535.1:0-281 GCF_001605985.2 Dendrobium catenatum | reverse complement strand
TTTTCTCTGTTTGGAACCTGACTCTCATTATAGTATTACAAGTAATTAGCCATATTAGTGATTATCCATTTCTGTATTGATTTAACATGATAACACTACATTAATTGAGTCAAAGACTGTCTCGATTTGCGTGTAGCTTTCTCGTTTTTGGTGTAGATTGTCTCGTTTAACGTGTCGAATTCGCCAAATATCAAAATTAGACAAATTGATAGTGCATTTAGGGTATTGCCGACGTTCCGGTCGCAATGATGCCATCAGTTTCGTGATCGGACGTCGTTTGA
>NW_021479534.1:0-368 GCF_001605985.2 Dendrobium catenatum | reverse complement strand
TTTCAAGCAAACCAACAAAGAAAACTCCATGGTTTTTAATAAACTCCTTCATGTAGAGAGAAGCTTTACTTTTTCTAGCTCCTCTATAATTCCAAAATCTTATGGATGGCATTAATGAATGATAGGGGAATAGATCCCCAACTTCTCATTTGATTCTCCTTCCATTCTTCTATTCCTAGGAACCAATTTAATAGGTCCCAATCCTTTAAGCTGGTTCAAACCTTTTTTCTTCACATTGGATGAACCATCGCCCAAGATAACATTTCTGTCATCTTGAGCCTCCACTATATTACCTTCATTTACATCACTGGGTTCCACCACCTTTGTATGATCCTTAGTCACAGAATCCAGAAATTTACCTTCCTCCA
>NW_021479533.1:0-288 GCF_001605985.2 Dendrobium catenatum | reverse complement strand
AGCCATACATTTATTAAGAGGTTTGATGGAGAAATATTGAGAAAATAAGGAGTATCTACATATGATATTTATTGATTTAGAAAAAGCATATGATAAAGTTCCAAAAGAAGTGCCATGGAGAGTTCTTGAAAAGAAAGGAATTAATAATGCTTATATTCAAATCATTAAAGATATGTATGCAGTAGCTATTACTTGTGTTCAAACACAACGTGGTTTGACCAAGATTTCCTGTTGCGGATCTGTTTTCATGGATTATGATTTTGATGATAGAAAACACTCTTATTTCTC
>NW_021479532.1:0-420 GCF_001605985.2 Dendrobium catenatum | reverse complement strand
AGGGTCTCAAATCATAGTGAGATGCATCAGGTGTCCACGAGTGTATATGAAAGAAAGTTATAAAATTTTTCACATTAAAAGGACAAACTTAAACCCGAAAGCGGATATGCTTCTCACTTAGACATTTTTTTCAACTCAACATTCATGCCAAATATAATTAAGAAACATACAAGGATACCTCTACGTTTTCACTGTTTCAATTTTTTGTAGAAGAAATGCACCAAGAACAATTTTGGCTCTCATCATTTATACTTCGCAGCAAAAACCACACTAAAATTTTACCTAAATTTTGTAAAAGAAAGCTAATGTAAATATGGCCCCACCATTCCTGCATCAAGCAACAAACTCTACTGTACAGGAATCTTCTTTCAAGAGAGTAGAACATGAAGAAGCATGATCCAAGTTGCTCTACTCTAATTA
>NW_021479531.1:0-337 GCF_001605985.2 Dendrobium catenatum | reverse complement strand
CAGAGTGTTCAAGGAGTATCTGGATCAGTTTGTGATCATCTTTATCGACAATATTCTGGTGTTTTCTGCTTCTGAGGATGATCATGCCAGACATTTGAGAATGGTGTTGGAGACTCTGAGACGGCATCAGTTGTATGCTAAGTTCTCCAAGTTCAGGAAATTGGTGTACGCAAGGTAAGTTATCAAAAAGAAGAAAAGTTGATTTTTGGGCTACGACGGGCCTTTTTCGTTCGTCGAGACAGTTCAGGAAATTGGTGTACGCAAGGTAAGCCACATTCCGCCTTTCTCAATTTTCAGAAAGGTGAAGTTTGAACGAGTTTTCTGTCCGGATTTTGTT
>NW_021479530.1:0-1075 GCF_001605985.2 Dendrobium catenatum | reverse complement strand
GTTCATTTTCTAAAAGTGCTTGTGTTAAGAGAGAGGTATATGCTACTTTGAAAAGTCAATTGTAAGAAATTTTTTTAAGAATGAGAATTTTGTTTATTTTGGAGGATGATTTGTGTATATCTTGAAAAGTGAAATGTTTTGAAAAGTGAACTGTATGATTTTGGAAAGATGAAAAATGTGCATAATTTGAAATGTGAATTAACTAATTTGTGTTTGAATGAAAAGGTGAAATATGTTAAGTGTGGAATAGTGAAGCGTATGAAGTATTGAAGCAAATTGAATTGTTTTGAAAGTGGAGAAATGTGTTTGAAAGTGTATGAAGTTTGAGAGATTGAAATTCATAAAGGTTGAAAAGTGAAACTTGTGAGTGATATTTAAAAAAATAGAGCTCGAGTACATGTTCAAAAGATGAAGATGAATAATTTTGGATGGTGGAGTGTATGCGTGGAAAGGTAATTTGTAGTAGAAGAGTGTGGATTGTAAATGGTAAAATGTGTGTTTGGTTTTGAAAAAGAAATTTTGGAATTTTGAAAATGTAATGTGTAAAAGTGGAGATGTATTTGGAATTATATGTGTTGAAAGGTAAAAACCGTGTGTTTTTGGAAAGTGTATGTGTTGAAGTTTAAAATGTGTTTAAAGATGTTTTAAATATTAATATGTATGAAAGTGTTTTGAAAAAGAAGAGTGTAGAGCATAATTTTTGGGAATGGTGAAAATGTGTTTGTATTGAAATTGAAACTTGAGAGCATTTTGAAAAGAAAATTGTATGAGCATGATTTTGAAAGATGAAAATTGTATGTTTTAAAAATGGCATGTGAATAAGTTTTGGACAAGGAAACAAATTGAAAGTCTAAATGTTGGGAAATAAATTATTGAATGAAGAAAGCAAAATTTCTCTTTTTCTTTCTACCTCTTTCTCCTTTTACTTTCCCTTTCTTGTGTCTTGGAGAGAGTATTGGAAGAATATAAAATATATATATCCAAAAGTAAAGGTTTCAAAAGTAAAGCACAGAGCCAGTGTCCAAGCCCGAAGAAAGGCACGTCTTTACTTTTAGTAAATTTCAATTATTTCATT
>NW_021479529.1:0-259 GCF_001605985.2 Dendrobium catenatum | reverse complement strand
TATATATATATATAAATAAATACAAACCTCAATACCAAGTCATTGTAGATGACCTGAAAAAATCACAAACCATTGTTCAGAACCTTGTTCAAGGCTTCGTTTGGGACGGCCTTCTTACTGCTTCTTAAAACGGTTTTTTAGTACAAATATTTTAATTTTTGTACTAGAAAGCTACTTTAAGAAGCAAGAAATAAGCCGTCCCAAATGAAGCCTAAGTCAGTAGATTGCTTTCTTAAGAAGGCAAACAAGATTTGGGTTT
>NW_021479528.1:0-290 GCF_001605985.2 Dendrobium catenatum | reverse complement strand
GGCAAAGAAAAACATTATCATCCTCATTAATAATCTTAAGAATAATAGAAGGATTAGCTAAAGGATTAATAATAGAAGGCTTACTAAGCATGTTCTTGAAGAAATCCACACCAAAATTATAAATTAATTCATCATTATCTAACATATTGCCATCATTGTTCACAATTTTATGAATCTTACTCTTTATCTTATTTTTATTCGCAATCGCATGAAAAAATTTAGTATTTCTATCCCCATCAATAATAAATTTGGCATTAGATTTTTGTTTCCAAAAATCCTCTTCCTGACAT
>NW_021479527.1:0-332 GCF_001605985.2 Dendrobium catenatum | reverse complement strand
CATGATTCAAAGAGAGATGGAGTTGAACTTCCCATCTATATCAATCATTTCAAGCAGCTCTTGATGCTCTTCTTCCTTTTTTTTTTTTTTTAATATTTTCTAAAAACATTAGATGCTCTTCTTCCGTGTCATTATAAGATGTACGTGTTGCCTCCTTGGTTCCATTCCTTACCTCAGTCATGTAACCCAAAGGAAGCTTTTTCTCAACATCTACCAAGTTAAGGACTTTCAACAAAGGGCCATCCACTTTTAAACCATAATACAAATTATTCTAAATAGACCATGATGATTTGATAAGTTTCACTAGCTTGTAATTCCTTTGTGCAAGTGCT
>NW_021479526.1:0-249 GCF_001605985.2 Dendrobium catenatum | reverse complement strand
TGGTTATCTCATTTTTTAATGATTCAATGATTTTGGAATTTTTTTGATTTAAAATGTGAATTCCCAGTGTTCGAACTGAGATAACTTTTAACCATAAAAAACTTTTATTGCGTAACTTTTGATATGTTATAGAGAACGTAGTTCTGAACATTTAGATAATTTTCTATAAAATTTTCTTCGTATATTTTTTGAACGATGGTTTTCTAAAATTATATAAAAAAAAAATCCAAGCATTGAAAAAATTGTATT
>NW_021479525.1:0-325 GCF_001605985.2 Dendrobium catenatum | reverse complement strand
GTTTAAATGGTTCAAGTCTCATGCCTATTGCATGTCTATTTTAATTTTTAAAATTAACCCAAATGTTCTAAAATATGTCCTTAATTTTTATCCTTAAGGTGTCACTAGGTTAAATAGGTTTGAAATAAATGTTTCTAACTCTTGGACAAACATATATAAATGCACAAACATCGTATTCAAGTCTTTAGAACTAGGAGAGCATAAAACTAGGTTAGTGTGGGCACCCTATACATACAAGAATTAAACATAACACATATAATTAAGGACTTTATTAGTGAGCAATCAAGATATGATTGTTTCACTAATCATCCGCCATCAATTTATT
>NW_021479524.1:0-1271 GCF_001605985.2 Dendrobium catenatum | reverse complement strand
TGTATTATCAATGGCCTCTTCTACATCCACCATCATATAAGTCTATCTCTCTCTCTTGCTCTCTCTCTCAAAAAAATAAAAAAAATATTTCTCTATTTTGATGTTTTGTGAAATTTTAATATAACAATAGAGTTCTTAGTTTAGGAATGTAGGCGATTTAATGTAAATAGATTTCTTGAAGCTAAAGGCACAAGTCATATACATAACTGGTAACTAATGGTATGACTTTTGTTTCAAAAGTGATAGATGCTATGAAAGATACATATGAAATAGGACTAGTTATAATATATGACTAATGGTATTGATTCTAATTACTATAATAACTTATATTATTTTGTAAAGTCCAAGACTTCTTGTTCATGCAAAATAAATAAAAACAAAGCTTATACTTTAAATATGTATCTTGCTAAGGGGGATGGGAATTTAGTTTGAAGATTGAGTTAATTTTTTACTCGGATTGATATTGATTCGAGTATATTAAAGAGCAAGATCCTTGTCTATATGGTAATCATATTGATTTTGAGCAAAAAATTAGATAAAATATGCTCGAGATTAATTGGGGGTCTCAATATTTGACCAACCCGAAAATAGACCGACCTGAAAAATTCCTATCTTAAAATAAAATGTGTGTGGAAAATATGTATATCAGTATATTTTTTCATGTGTCTATTGTTCTTTGTCATTGCTATCTTTATGTTGAACAACGAAGTTGCACAAACATGTTTCATAGAGATATACTGAGAGAATTTTCTGTTGCTGATTGGGTAATTTTTTTCTCAGAAACTGTTGGAAAATTCTTTTCTAATTTTTGATGGATAATGCTGGATATCAAAACTGAAATGGAGTAGTGATTATATTGAAGATGTTGAGAAAATTTTACAATTTGTAACTCAAAGTAAAGTTCAGCACAAAAAATTATATGTCTATGTAAATTATGCATTAAAAGGTATTTTCATTATGTAAAAGATGTCAAGTTGCATTAACTCTCCTAGGATATTTTTCCTGGATACGTTGTTTGGAATTGACATGGAGAGGAACATGCTTTTGTAGCTGAAGTTTCAAGGCCAAAAACATGTACTGATACTGGTAATGTTATTGAAGTACAAACTAAAGGTGAGAGCCTAGAACAAATGATATAGAAGGATTGTTAAGAGACACATTCTACTCATGGAATGCAAAATTAGATGATGCATATAATGAAAATAACATAGATCTTATAAATGATGATACAATTAAATATGATGATTTATTGCTACAAGCAGGAGCAGATT
>NW_021479523.1:0-318 GCF_001605985.2 Dendrobium catenatum | reverse complement strand
GAAAAGAAAAGAAAAAGGTAAGTTAAATATTTTATTAATCAAATTTGTTGGTTGATTTTAGAGTTTATTCTAAAGTTTGATATCTAGAAGTGTATTATCCCAATGAATTTTAATTTAATATTTGATTTCCTAATTAAATCTACCTCTTTTAAATCTTAAGTTAGTGAAGGGTTAATTACTAATTTAATTAAATTTGATTTAGGTTTACATTTTAGATTTAAAGTTTAATAGTTATAGAATGTTAATAATTATTTAATTAAGAATTAAGTGTTTTAGTAGGTTTTAAGAATTAGATTAAAATTAATTGGTTGATTATTA
>NW_021479522.1:0-257 GCF_001605985.2 Dendrobium catenatum | reverse complement strand
TCCTCATTGGGCTCCTCCAAAGGTTTTTCCCAATAGGATTTTTTATCTCATAGCAATGGTTTACAATCAAAAATACCAACCTCCCATGGGTATTTTGGATCAAGGACCAAGAAGCATCCACATATAGAATTCATAATAACTCTTTGTATCAAACTAATCCCAAGCCAGCAACAACTTCAGCCAAGAGGACTCACCATCTATTCTTAAGGACTTGTAATCAAACCTTGAAGACTCACCTTTAGAGACTTTCCCTATAT
>NW_021479521.1:0-231 GCF_001605985.2 Dendrobium catenatum | reverse complement strand
AGCGTATCCATCTATAACATCAATATAAAGGAATCATCTCAGATCATCCACTTGCGGATCAATCTATCATGCAATCTTATCCATTAATTCTTCCAGTCAATTATCTATCAGCAAGGAAATCCATTGAACAATCGAATCAACTCAATAAATCAACCTCTATACAATGAAATCATCAGGTCAATTGATCAGCTCCATAAAGAAATCTATTCGATGATAAATCAATAACCTATC
>NW_021479520.1:0-256 GCF_001605985.2 Dendrobium catenatum | reverse complement strand
AAGAGAGGAAAGAGGATGACTCTACCCCTAATAACATATAGACACCTTAGTATAAGATTAGGAGAAAAGAAGCCATAATATTATTTAATGATGGAGGAGCTCCATTTGAGCATGACAATATAAGTGATTAGTAGTTTTAAGGTTTCATTTGGGATAATTTTTTATTGCTTTCTAAAACAGCTTTTACCTAAAAAATTTGGTGAAAGCATAAAAAAAAAACAGTAGCCAAAAGTTATACCAAAGGAAGCCTTAAATA
>NW_021479519.1:0-297 GCF_001605985.2 Dendrobium catenatum | reverse complement strand
TACTGGTACTGATACAGCGATCCCCTGGAGCTCCCCCCATACAGCGTGATAAGGCATCCGCTGCCTTATTCTCTAGCCCTGGTCGGTAGTGGATGTCGAAATCATATCCCAACAGCTTGGACAACCACCTCTATTGCTCCTCTGTGACCATCCTCTGCTCTAACAAGTACTTCAGGCTCCTCTGATCAGTTCTGACAATAAAGTGTCTGCCCAATAAGTAAGGTCTCCACTTCTGGATGGCCAGTACAATCGCCATCATCTCTCTCTCTCGTAGACTGACTTCAGCCTAGCCCGGGA
>NW_021479518.1:0-1222 GCF_001605985.2 Dendrobium catenatum | reverse complement strand
AGGGAGTTCCCATTGGAAATAGAGACAGAATCTATGCTTGGGTAAGACACGGGTTGCTGCAGATTGGTAGAATCATAGGTAAGATGACTTGAAGCCCCGATATCTAGTATCCACTCAGTTGCAATGGTGTTATGCGGCTGTGACAGAAGAGCACGAGAGGGTGCAGATAAAGAATAATTCATGTTGCATCTGTGCCAGCAGTCAATGGCAATATGTCCAGGCTTTCCACAGATCTAAGAAATAGGGCGAGTGTTTCCATGAGTAGGTACAGAGTGATTGCTGCTGGATTGAGATATGGGTGGAAAGTTTCTTCCATGATAGCTACCCTGACCTCTATTGCTACGACCTCAGCCAGTATAGAATTCTACATTATCGGTGGCAGATGGATTGTCACGCTGCAGTTCGTTGTTAACGTGTATCTCTTCACTACAAAGAAGAGAATACAGAGTATCCAAACTGATTGGAAGTTGAGTGGTTCGTATGGAGGTCATGAAAGGATTTTAGTGTGGGGGTAAACCATTCAGAATGTACATCATAATGTCCTCTGTGTCCACTTGAGAATCCGTAGAAACAATGTTGTCCACCATTTGTTTTATCCGTGAGAGATACTGTGTCATCGTTGAGTCCTTCATTTGAATGTTATGAAGCTCATTTTTTAGCTGAATAACTCTAGACCTGTTAGTAGGCTGTAGGCGACTCGCCAGAGTATTCCAGATCTCTGCGGAGGTGGAGAGATGAAGGATGTAAGGGAGAACTGAAGGAGAAATGGTGGAAAGCAGAGCAGCTACAAGATTCTGATCTATTAGAAGCCACAATTTCAACTAGACATCTGAGGATGATCCACTCGGACGCGTCTGTTTTTCGGTGAGATAGCCGTCAAAACCATTAGCAGTGAAGAGCTTGTACACTTGTAGGCTTCAAATGGCATAGTTCTCGTTGGAGAGTTGAAGATTGATGATGTGTTTCAGATTCGTCATGAGGAACTTGAGCGGAGCAGGCACGAGGAAATCTGTCTTTACAGCAGATAGAGAAGTCGCCGGAGAAGTTCCAATCAAGGTGGAGCCTTGTCTCGCTATGAAGGAAGACGGTGGTGAAACTTAGAACTCTAATACCATGAAGAGAAAGGGAGAAGAGAAGTACAAGTTTTACTGTAGATGAAACCTTTCTCATTGATATGTAAAGGAGGAGTTACACAGCATATATAAATGAGATATAATTATAA
>NW_021479517.1:0-344 GCF_001605985.2 Dendrobium catenatum | reverse complement strand
TATATATATATATAATTCTAAATATCTATGCCATTACCCTCACTCCTCCCTCACTGGCGTGACTTGCATGGGAAGAAATAGGAGGAGGAGAAGAAAGATGAAGAAGAGGAGAGAGAAAAGTTTTCGGCTAATTTTTTTTCCATCGTCAAAATTATTTTATTCTTTGTAAGTAACTATCTTCTTAATCATGCTTTCAATGATTTTAATTCTAGGAATTTTATCTCATTTAAATCTGTCAAAAATATATTATCTCCTAATTTTATAAGCTTTCACCATGTACTTTTGATATGTTATAGATTTGACATTTCTGAATAATTTGACATTATTTTATTATATCTTTACTA
>NW_021479516.1:0-239 GCF_001605985.2 Dendrobium catenatum | reverse complement strand
AGCAAGAATATCAGCACAAGAAACAACACCAGGACATGCTTTTTCCACTAAGCTTTTGATGATATCAATGACTCCAAAGCCTCTAAGGGTTAAATTGGGTGTTGCAGCTTTCTCTGCCTGGTTTGTACTGGTGGAGTTGATCAGAACAGAAGCATCACAACCCTAAATGAGGAAGAAAGAAAAACGTAATTATAACTTAAATGTTGTTAGGTTAGGTTAAAACAGCTCTGAAATTGATA
>NW_021479515.1:0-206 GCF_001605985.2 Dendrobium catenatum | reverse complement strand
GCGATGTCGACTCGAATAAATATTTAAAATGCCCCCAGTCCGATGAGAGATTTTGAAATGCGTTCTCGCTATACAAGAGAATTTCAAAATATAAGCATGCATTGACAACTATGTATATAAAATATTGTTCATCATAAAATACATTAGTTATGGAATTTTTTTCAAGCATGATATTTCTTTAAATGTCGACCGTTTATAGGTGGCAT
>NW_021479514.1:0-208 GCF_001605985.2 Dendrobium catenatum | reverse complement strand
TCAAGTGACAATAATGCTTTTATGTCCTAAATTGGTCCGGAAGTTCAAGTTAATGAGGCGGAAATAGACGGTCGGAAAAATATCATAGTTTTTTTTTTTCAAAAACAATAAATACTCTATTGACTAATATCCAAATATAACTGAAGAACCACTAACATAATTTTCATTCTAAAAATACGATAAAACAGTTCTTACTTATTTTCTGTTG
>NW_021479513.1:0-1490 GCF_001605985.2 Dendrobium catenatum | reverse complement strand
GATATATAATTTTTTTTAATATTTAATTTGTTTTTGTGTTTTTTTTGCCCCCTCAAAATTGAAGCTGGTTCCGCCCCTGAGGTTTGCCCAATCATATTGAGAGAAACCCCACCAATTTCTGATCAGAGAAATTGAAGCTGAGAACGACCTTTCGTAGCTTTTATGGCAATTAGCAAAGCACGTCATTTCGCTAATCAGATTTTTCAATAAGCAACGCACGAAAATTAAATATTAGATAATTAAGATTAAGAGATATTTGGACGGCTATAATTTTTTATAAAATTGATTATAAAACTATAGTGGAATAAAATAATTTTTTAAAAAAATTGATATAGAAAGTAGATTCCAAATATAAAAAACTTTTAAAAATAACGAAAAAATAACAATTAAATAAAAATATGACTATTATTATTAAAAAAAATAAAGATGAATGAGAATTATCCCGAATGAAAACATACAGCTTACTGAAAGCTACAATGCAAATATGATTGATTTGTTTTTTTAGGGTATGTTTAGGCTATTCGAGTGCCAATGAAAAAGAATAAATTGCTTCCATCGCCCGTCTGGCTGGAACTTTTATTTGGTCCGGTGAACGTACGTAGAGCTACGTCCGGTCGGCGCTAAGATTGCATGCACAAAATGAGAAATACCGAGCAAATACCGAGCCATACCAATAATAACGAGAAAATATCATTAGGAGAAGACGAAATACCGAGTTATACCGAGCAATACCGATTTATACCAAAAAATACCGAGAAAAACTCGGTATTTTTTTATATAGCTCGGTATCGTTATAACTCGGTATAACTCGGTATTGGTCTTCCCAGTGCGGTATTCCTCCATATTATCAAACAATACCTATCAATACCGATCAAATACCAAGCAAAAATTGAGTAACAAGCCTCTGACCGGACGTAGATCTACATCCAGTCAGAGGACGTAATAATTGTTCGTCTGGCTGTAGTCCTTATCTTTGATTTCTTCTTGAACTAATTACAAACAATTTCCAAAAAGAATAACGTGACATCAAATCTAAAAAAACGTATTTTTGCGGTGTTTTGTAAGCTTGTGATAAGTACCATAAAAAAACGGCAGTTCATAATAAGAAATATTCAATAAGTCAACAAATTGGTTGCCACAAATTAATCTTTAAGTAACCTTACCGACAGGCGACAAATGCTTTGGTTTTCTTACAACTTTGTTTTTTAAAACGGTTCAATTTGAAAAAAAAAAAGGGTTAATTTATGCTTTCTTTGAAATAACTTTCTTATTGATCCTTAAAATAACTTTCTAAAACAAAAGTTGAAATTTTTGTAATTGAAAGCTGCTTTAAGAAGCAGTAAAAAAGCCATCCCAAATGAAGCCTTAGTCTTTATTTTAGACAACTTTATTACTGCTTTCTAAATCAACTTTATAATGAAAAATCTCTAACTCAAAATTATTTTATACTAAAAATCACTTTAGAAAAAAAAAAAACTCAAGCAAATCCT
>NW_021479512.1:0-274 GCF_001605985.2 Dendrobium catenatum | reverse complement strand
ATTCTTCCAGATCTAGCACAAGACTACAGGCAGCTTCATACGTATTTATCCCTCTAGAAAAAAGTTCATTTCTGAGGTCTTCTCTCAATCCGGCTCTGAACATGGACAGAAGTTGTGTGGGAGTGGTTGTTTCCTCCCCGTTACAACGAATTAAGAAGTCATCGAACGTGGAGATGTATTCCTTAACGAGTTTACTCACTTGGGTTAGCCTATTCCAACGATCTAGTAGTCTTGGGCAGTACGAGGGAGGAAGGTATTTCCTTTTCAGTTCTTG
>NW_021479511.1:0-244 GCF_001605985.2 Dendrobium catenatum | reverse complement strand
CCTAACATGTTGTCTTCCTTCAAGCCATTGAAACCAGACCAATGACTTCCCCTCCAAACATACCGGAACCGCCATCAACATCTCCTCCTCTGTGACGTCATTCACTGCAAAATAGCGCTCCACCCTGTATATCCATCCATAAGCATCATCTCCTTCAAAAATAGGAAGCTTTAATTTTCTCATGCGGTTGTCGGCTCGGTTGAAGATTCTTCCATCTCCCCATGTCCCCTGAGTGAATCCCTCC
>NW_021479510.1:0-904 GCF_001605985.2 Dendrobium catenatum | reverse complement strand
TTAAGGAAAAGCATTATGGTTTAAGGGAAAGTATTCTCTTATGTTTTATGGGAAGTGTTGCATCACAAGTTTATGTTAAGGAAAGGATTTAATGGATTACATTGAAGTATTCTATTTAATTTGCAATGAGTTCCATATTTCTTTTCATTCATGTTAGCTTCATTCTTGTTATTTTTTCTAAATATTTATTTGGTAAAGCATTTGCCTATTGAGTTTGACTCACCCTAGTTATGGGAACTTTTCAGGAGACCCTGCTTCTAGATAATGGCTGACCAACCTCCGCGCACCTACCGTCATAGGGAGACGGCGGACGGCAGGTTCTTTTGTGTTTTGCCTTTTTGTTGTTAGAAGATGAACTGTATAGATTTTTGGAAAGAACTCAAATATGATTTTTGGAATCCTTTCATTTGGAAGAATTTTTGATGTAATCCTCTTTTTACAAGGTATGAAAAGCAAAATTACTATTTGGAACTTTTAGTGGCTCTTTCTTTTCTTGTTGTAGTGATGTTAACATTCATTACTTTATGATGAATTTAGTTTATGCCATGCTACCTTGTCTCTTTCTCCGTCCGATCTCTGTTCCCGCCTCGCACTAGCGAGCTAACCGGTCCGGGTCGTGACAAGAGTGGTATCAGAGCGAGGAATTGAGGATATTGATTTTCATGAAAGAGCCAATAGGATGATCTTATAGGTTAGGGTAGGTATAAGGTGCTTGTGTTATTTAATGCTTAGATTGCTTTGTTGATTTGTTTCTCAGGGTTGAGGAACCTGAACCTGATGTCACTGATAGCAACACAGGGGAGGTCAGGAGGGAATCACCATCTGTAGTAGAGCCTCAAGGCAGTAGCATTAATGCTACTTTGGACGCTTTTACCAAAATGATGGCGGCTATGACGGAGATGAT
>NW_021479509.1:0-1134 GCF_001605985.2 Dendrobium catenatum | reverse complement strand
CTATATTTATTTTTTATAATTAATCAAATATTTCACTCATGTGCAAATTAATTAAAAAATTATAATATTCATTTCAATAAAAAAATAATTTAGGTGAGCATATCCTTAGATCTCACATCAACCAAGTCGCATTCAATTCTTCATTTATATAGCGAGTTAATGATCAATGTACATATGTGCCTTTGCACTTGTTCAATGCTTCATGGTTGACTAACCTATCGTTATTAATTGTTGGAGTAATTAGCTTTTAATTAACTCAATTAGTTTCTTAAAAATGAAATTAATTTCATTTTATTATTTAACTAATTAATTCATAAGGATAGGATTGATAATTTATGCAATGTTCATAAAATTTATATGGAATTCATATAGAAAGATATATAATTTATTTATTATTATTCAGAATTGGGCATTTAGCCATTAATACTCTTAAATTATGCGTATTTTTAAAGTGAATTTAATTACAAAATTTAAAACATTTATCACGTGTAATATCAAAAAATGAAAAAAAAAAAGAGATATTTGCAGGAGGAAATACAAAAATTTAGTATAAAGAAATTGATAAAAAAAGGAATTTATAAATATTAATTTTTATTTTCAGTTATTTTTTAATGTAAAATTATACTTAATAAAAAGAAAGTTATCACATATATCTCATTTCCATATTCGAAAATTTATTACTTTGATTTAGATATTTGATTTATGGCTCATTTAGTTGCATGTAAATAGGAAATATGATTTAAAAATAAAAATTTTAATTTATTTTATTTTAAATGTGAAGAAAATTGATTTTTTTAAATTTAAGAATATTTGAAATGAAAGTTGAAAATTATTTAAATCCATATAACAAATATCATAAATTTTCATTTCAGATAAAAAATTTATCGCAAATAAAAATAAAATAAAATAAATAAATAAGATGGCGAAGAAGAACTTGCCATGATAGAGGAGAATCGGGAGCTAACAGGGAGAAAGAGCTTCTCCACAGTATCCATAGCCTGAGAATCATCGAGCCGTTCATCAGACTCAAAGACAGCGAGAATGCTTACATTCAAAGCCGAGCTGTTAAAGTACTGTCCCGTCGGGCTCACCGGCTCATCTCCGGCCGCCACCGCCTCCATCTCCGGCGCCTTC
>NW_021479508.1:0-677 GCF_001605985.2 Dendrobium catenatum | reverse complement strand
GGGTGTCATTTAAGCGATACCCGACTCCAATTGTCTGGCAGCAACAATCCCACTACAGTGGCCAGGACGATATACAAACGACAACACACTGATGGCAACGATCAAGTGGTAGTCCGACAATGACAATTGTGTGGCACATCAAATATGACAAATATAATAAAACAAAAGTTATTTAATAGAGTTACTACAAAAGAAAACTACCAAATATGACAAATAGTAAGTGGCTCACATTCCTCTAGTTTATTATTACTAAAGGGTTATAACCTTTTTTTTTGTGGGGAAAAAAAAAAAGTTATAACCCTTTAGTAATAATAAACTAGAGGAATGTGAGCCACTTACTATTTGTCATATATTTGGTAGTTAACTTATTAACAAAGTGTGCTAAGTGCTAATAAAAAAAAAAAAAATTTCGCGGGACAACCCATATAGGAGAATTTAGTAAGCAATAGAATAAATGGTCTGTATCAATGCAGGTGGGAAAAAAAAAACAAGCGATGAATTTAAATTAACTTAGCACATGGATCCATGTGAGAAACTCAGCATCAAATTTCTAAATTTGTTACTAAAAATTAGAAATTATTTGCATCATGATATTAAAAATCTGACTCTAATCTTGGAATGCTCAATCCTAGACTTAGGCTTTGTTTGGGGAGACTTTCTTACTGCTTTCAAAAGCA
>NW_021479507.1:0-208 GCF_001605985.2 Dendrobium catenatum | reverse complement strand
TTTGTGAATTCTCTCGACCTCTTCCACACAGGTTAACGTCATTGAGCATGGCTCTGACATACAACCTTGGATAGGTCTTACATCCTTGGTAGATTCTCTCGACCTCTTTCACATAGGTTAACATCGTCGAGCAAGGCTCTGATATACAACCTCGGATAGGTCTTACATTCCTGGTGGATTCTCTCGACCTCTTCCATACATGTTATCG
>NW_021479506.1:0-314 GCF_001605985.2 Dendrobium catenatum | reverse complement strand
CATACCTCTTCTTAGTCACTTTGACCAAGATTATTGTCTGCCATTAAGCACAAGTTTTTTGTCCCCTCTTCAGGTTCAGTCTTAGAGGAGTTTGATGCAGAATTCACCCAGAATGCCTTTTGGAATCTCTTCTTGTCCTTCGTGGACTTGGGTTTCTCCTCACCCTTTTCCTTGCTTGGGTGAGACTTGAGTGTAGGGCAATCAAATTTAACATGTCCTGGCTTCCTGCATTCAAAACAAATTGTATCATTAGAATTCATGAAATTTTTTTTACCTTTACCTTTATTCCACTTCTGATGATTCTTGTGCTTCTT
>NW_021479505.1:0-312 GCF_001605985.2 Dendrobium catenatum | reverse complement strand
CAAAAGGTAGGTTATCGAACAGGGGAGGTCGGGTAATGGAATACCCATCCGTAGTGTTACGATTCCCAATGTTAGCCATGGATAAAATTCAAAAAGTTTTCAAACTTTAATTTTCGAATCCCGCTCTAATACCACTTGAAATTTCGTTAGGGATGTTAAGCACTATGAACTTAGTCCCAAGTTAACCAAGAGGAGGGGTGAATTAGTATTTTAAAAACTCTTTTCACAAAGAAAGAAAAATGCATAAACCAAATCACACCACAGAAATAAATGCAGAATTAAAAAGCGCGGAAGCAAGAAAAAGAACACAGA
>NW_021479504.1:0-228 GCF_001605985.2 Dendrobium catenatum | reverse complement strand
TTATATTTTTATTTTCTCCTTGTCGACATCCCCATCCTCCACCCAAGCCACCAGCCACCTCTTCACAATCCCGCCGGCCACCTTTTCACAACCCGCCGTCCACCTCTTCACAACTCGCAAGCCACCTCCCCATCTTCGTTTGGCCGCCCGATTCTAGCTTCACCCGAAACCCCATCTTTTTCCCCCATGATGGTAATCTCAATATCTTCATGGCATTTCATAATTCAC
>NW_021479503.1:0-434 GCF_001605985.2 Dendrobium catenatum | reverse complement strand
GCACTTTTGATTTTTGTACAGTCATGGCTTTTCTGTTCTGTCTGAAAGCCATGACCTGTATTTGTACATGATTCTTTTGAGGAGGAAAAAGGTAGATGATCTGTTCTGCTGCATTTGATGTTTATAGTAGCTCCGTGTGTCTGTTTCTGTGTGTAATGTTTAAAAGAAAGTTCTGAAATAAATTCCAAAGCCAGATCCTGGAATCAGTTCAGTCAGTCTGAAAGTTCAGGCCTCACGACCCGATGCGAGCGGGACCCGTCCCGGTCGGGTTGGGTCGTGACAATTAGTTTAAAAAATACATATTTTTTTACACCCCAGTGTGTATGTGCACGGTTACCCAATTATAATCACACTCTCAAACTCAAGAAAAATATAAAAAGTACATACTTCAATTATAATAAACTCTAATCTAATCCAGCAAGAAAGTTTTGCCC
>NW_021479502.1:0-287 GCF_001605985.2 Dendrobium catenatum | reverse complement strand
TCTCTCCCTTTCTTTCCCTCTCCTCTAGGCTCTCTTAGGTCAAGACATCAATAATCTCCCGCTTTTTGATGATGGCAAACAAAAAAACATAAGTTTAATTGAAGTATCATAAAAAATAGTAATAGTGAATAAGGAAGTTCAAATTGTACGAGAAAACTAACAGAGTATAACTATCACAGTGCATAAAAATAGTATAACTACTCCCCCTTTCGACATCACAAAAAGTAAGAGGGAACAAAATTCAATAAAAAATGGATGCAACTAAAAAGGAGAAAGTACAACACAGA
>NW_021479501.1:0-928 GCF_001605985.2 Dendrobium catenatum | reverse complement strand
CACAGTTATTCACAACAAAAACTAAATAATAACTGTTTTATAGTTATTTCTCTAAACAAAAACACTTAAATATAGGATTAACACAGAAAAATGACAAAGATTAGAATAACATGAACCACACATCTCGGGCCTTATCAAGCTCGCCTTAGTTCTCTGATCCGTGCAACACTCCCGCAAGGCTACGTCCTACACAACGCCTAGCACGCTTCTGCCCCGTGGCCTTCAGTAGACTTCCCACACACCGTTTGAATCACGTACCATAGCCGACAGAATGCCTGAGCCGTGTGCCACCACCTTCCTCTTCTTGATTACGAGAATGTCTTCCTTCTTCCTCGAGATCACCTCAAGGAGGCTCTGATACCACTTGTTAGAACTAGAATGATGAAGAACTTATCTTCTTGATCTTGGATATTTGTGTGTGTGTGTGTGTGTGTGTGAGAGAGAGAGAGAGAGAGAGGAAATTTGATTTCTTTTTATTACGTGTGCTTATACAAGATGGGGCACCTTTACACCACACCACACTACAATGCCTTATTTATATGCATTTACAAGTAGAGAGGTGTCTTATGGATTAATCTATTCTAAAACTGGACCAATACATAAACATTGTAGTTAGGAGTTTCTATTATCCTATTAATTACATGTATTTTTTTGTCCACTACTACTTGCTACCGATCTATCTCGTGCCGTTAATTAGTGAATTTTTGATCCTATGTACATGACTTTTTTGTTTTAGTTTATTGAGATTTTTTCCTCAACATTTCCTTAAAAATAAAAAGTTAATTTTTAAAAAGAATAAATTACTATTAATTAAGTTAATAATTATGGTAAATTAAATTAATTAACATATAAATTAATTATTTTCACAATTTCATAATTGCCGATTTGTAAAATGCTCGTTGAACCGGTAAAAGAGGACGATGCCAAA
>NW_021479500.1:0-531 GCF_001605985.2 Dendrobium catenatum | reverse complement strand
TAATTTACCATGATCACTTAAATTTTGGTATTTCCTATCTACTACCAACTAATACTTACCAAAAAGCTTTATACAATACTAATGTTTCATTTGGGATGATTTTCTTACAACTTCTTTAAAATATTTTTTTAATAACAAAAATATGTTTTTTATACTAAAAAATTATTTTAAGAAGCAATAAAAAAGCTGTCCGAAACAAAACCTAAATAGCCATAAACCTTTAATACACATATATTTAATAGCATGGTTTCCTCTCATAATATGAGAATAATCAAACTAACTACATGCCACCACCCAACTTTTAAAGTAAACTTGTTTAGTTTTGATTAAATTGACTAAGCTATCTTATCTCCACCTATTGTTGGCCACTGCCATTGACTACGCTCTTCCACTGGCCACTACCATTGGCTACGCTCTTACACTAGCCACCACCGTGATAATCATCACAAACTTTAAACTTTATATTATATTTACTTTACTTCAATCAAATAAAAAATAATAATTTCATACATTCTTTTTAAATTCATCTAA
>NW_021479499.1:0-423 GCF_001605985.2 Dendrobium catenatum | reverse complement strand
GGGCCATGTCTTCTTTTCAATTCAATAACCCGCACGCGTTTTTTTGCCAAGTGGCCAAATTTCTATCTTGAATCTTGGTTGATGAATTATGTAGAATCAGATTGTTGATTTGGACGAGATGTCTAGTGCTAGAAATAGAGCGGGACTAGATAGAAAAGCTGGAAGGTTAAAGTTTTTATTTTAATTTTATTTATGGGCTTTTTATTAGAACTCGCAAGGAGAGTTTGGGCATTGGATGGTGATGCATCTCAAACATTTAGTATTTAGGCTATAAAATTGTATGTTTCTCCTTGTCTTCATAAAGAAAAATTCTTTATTTGAATCATATGGTAGTGTATAGGTAGAATTAGGGCATAAATTTTTCAGCTAAATGTTAGATCAGAACATTAAAGATTGGATTAAATCTTATCTTGCTATGCTACA
>NW_021479498.1:0-283 GCF_001605985.2 Dendrobium catenatum | reverse complement strand
ATTATGAATGAACACCTTACAACCAAAAACATGCAAAAGAGACAAATTTGGTGTTCTACCTTTTAGAAACTCATAGGGTTTTTTATTTAAATTCAATCTCACATTCACCCTATTCAGAATATAGCAAGCAGTGCTAATCACCTCAGCCCAAAAATATATAGGAAGTGAGTATTCTGCCAACATTGCTCGGGTGGCTTCTATTAATGTTCTATTTTTTCTTTAAACTACCCCATTTTGTTGAGGAGTTCTAGGTGTAGAAAAATTGTGATCAATCCCTTTTTCT
>NW_021479497.1:0-220 GCF_001605985.2 Dendrobium catenatum | reverse complement strand
ATAAAAGGATTCTCACCTTTGAATAACCTTGTGAATCTTTCACACTCCACTAACTAGAACTCTCTCTTAAACACTCTCCCAAATCACTCTTTCACTTGCTCTCTAAGAAATCATGAAGATAAGACTCATCAAAGTCTGTTTTTAAGGACTTTTAAAAACGCAGGTAAAAAACTTAGTCAAAAACAGTGCTTTAAAAACCGGACCGGACCGGCCGGTTCGA
>NW_021479496.1:0-224 GCF_001605985.2 Dendrobium catenatum | reverse complement strand
CTCTTCCTCTCGGCTCTCTCTCTCTCTCTCTCTCATGTAACCAACCATATCTCTCACTTCTAACCATGCCTCCACCCACCCTTACCTAGGTAATTTTTTCTCCTCTTATTCTCCTTCTTCTTCTTCCTCTTCTTCTTCTTCTTCTTCCCTTCTTCTTCTCCCTCAAACTCCATTTTATCCTCCATTTCTCCCTCATTTCTTCTTTTCTTCTCTCTATCTTTCAA
>NW_021479495.1:0-2054 GCF_001605985.2 Dendrobium catenatum | reverse complement strand
TATAGTCCAAAACACAATTGATGTCACTTGTTACCATGCAAGGATGATTAATCTTCTTAGAAAAGGAAAATAAATTTCCCAAAGAGCTCTTGACTTTATGAATTCCAATATGATAATTGATTTTATTACTTGAAATGGTACCAGCAGACTGTCTCATATTCCATAAAAGAGCTTTAGGCTTATTTTGCAATAATTTTCTTATTGTTTCTTAAAGCAACTTTCTTATATAAAAATTTAATTTTGTACTAGAAATTTATTTTAAGAAACAGTAAAAAATGATTTAAGTGAAATTGCGTATTCTTATATCAATTATTTTTACATTATGATGAACTTTTCTTATTCTAAATGATTTAATTTTTTGTTATGTAATTGTGTGTGTGTGTCTGTGTATAATAAGTAAATTATAAATAAATAACACCTTATGTTTCAATTCATTAATACATTGCAACCCTCATTTGGGATGATTTTCTTACTGCTTGTTAATGTAGCTTTTTAGTACAAAAGTTATTTTAAGAAATAGTATATTTTTTTTGGATAGTAATTTAAATTATGGGTCCTTTCGAGATTGTTGTAAACTTTTATAAAGGGGGTTGTAAATCTGCTGTGAAGAAAGTCATTTTTTAAAGCTACCATAGAAAATAGCTTCCTCTAACAAAAATATCTTCAAAGCATTGAAAAAATAATGGTCAAATAATAATTATGATTGTGATCTTAAAAATAAATTAATAAACAAGCTGTCCCAAACAAAACCTTAATAAGAAAGACCCAATCTAGAAAACTAGGTTGTTAGGTTGCAAAACCCAGCCTTTTTCACCTATCTTTTCTGGCAATAGCTGCATCAAATCAAGCTTTAAAGATGCCTTTGATATTGCTTGTTGGACATATATTTGCAAGGTAACAAAGCAAGAAAGTACAAAAATGAGGATCATGCCTATATGGACTTTGTGGAGGAGATACACATCTTATCAATTTGAACATTCTAAGAAAGAATTTTAGGAAAAATGATCACACCATCACTTTCAAATCTTTACTATTTAGTTCGGTAGTTTAATGAATTAACTTTTTTTTTACCAACATATTATCGATATTGAGTCGAGTTTACTGAATTATTTGGTTGGTTGAAAAAGCAATGTAGTATAAAATGAATACATTATATTCAAAATATCTTAAAATTGTTTAGATTAATGTAAAATAAATGCAAATAATAATTATTATTTTTGTTTCAAGTAGAACGAATGAAGTTTAACATCTAAAGATGACGGTGGTTGGTAATCAAGGTGGGGGCGTTGGTGGCTGATTGCAGCGATGATCACAAACGGTGACAATGGTTGGTGATTGTGGTAGAGGCGGCAACTAATGGTGCGGGTGATGGAGGCTATGGCGGTCAAAGTCAAGTGGCAGAAATGGCGCGGGATGGGTGGCTGAGCGAGTGTGCAATAATAAGACCAATGAATTTATGATGCATTTGGAAATCATCAAAATTGGACAAATTTCAAATGCGTGAAATTTACATTAAATGATTTCTTTTAAATGCATCAAAATTTTATGCTGCATTTATATTACTTAAAGCTAGACAACAATATTTTGAAATCACTTGTATTTGAAATACTTTACACTCATTTTAATTCAAACCAAACAACCCAAATGAATTATGTCTTATACATATTCTAAATTAAAATTATATTTTTTGAGTTGACTCGCTCAAAATGATTCAATTTTGGATCTCAAAACAAATTTTCAATAAAATAAAATTATAGTACATAAGAATTGTTATAAAGAATATTTTGTCTAGTTTTTGAATATGTCAATACCATTTACATTTATGCCATACCTTTCAATACACATCATTAAATTGATGTATTTTGCTTAGTTTTTAAATGGTTTTGGGCGGCCATTTAATTAGTCATCGGTAAAATAATAAAAAAAAACTAACTTTATATTTATTGTTTGAATAAATCAACAAACTTAGTATTACAATGTTTTTTTATATAAATGTTAAAAAAATTAAAATTCTGATATTTTTAATGAATTAAAATAATATATTTATATTAGAG
>NW_021479494.1:0-643 GCF_001605985.2 Dendrobium catenatum | reverse complement strand
CCCAAAATATTAGAAACAATGCTCTAATTGCCATGTGTGTCTTTTTTTATATTTAAATCATCTCGTATTAAACCCAAAAAACATGCTCAAAATAGAAAAGTATGGCCCCATGGAAATTTTCAACACAACTACCAATATCACATTCTCATAAATTTCAAAATATTAGAGAGATATCAAAATTGGACGAAAAATAAAAGTGCCCTATCACCCATCATACTTCATGCTCAAATATGCTTTGAAATTCATTTACTTGCTTCAATCTAACTTTAAACCACATACAAGTGAGAGAAAGAAAATAAGCTCAATTCATCACAAAGCTTCAAATCCTTCCCAAAACTCAAAGAAAAATTATTCAATATAAATCATGTGACCTCGTATCGAATCAAATTGACTTTCCAAGTTGATCGCATGAGCATATGAAGCTTTTCCAATAAGTTTAACTTTCTAGTTATATGCTATTAAATATTTTAGGAAAATTTTGTAAACATGCAACCATGAGAATGGGAAACTCCACAATAGCTCATACATTAGGTCATCTTTTCAACACCATGAAATTCATAAGCTTACAACAATGTTTTTGCTAAGAGCAACATTTCATATCATAAGAATGAACTCAAATCTAAGTAAAGTAAGGCATAGAACA
>NW_021479493.1:0-311 GCF_001605985.2 Dendrobium catenatum | reverse complement strand
AGAAAATAGCTTCATAGTACAATTTAAAAAAAAAAAGTAATAAGAAAATAGTGATCGAATATAAATTATGATTGTTGTTTGAAAAGATAAGCAGTAAGAAAGCCTAAGACTTCATTTAGGATATCTTTCTTAATGATTTCTAAAGCAGCTTTTTAGTAAAAAAAATTTAGTTCAAGAAAGATTTGTACTAAAAAATTACTTTTAAAAATATTAAAGAAGTTATCGCAAATAAAGTAGTATCCTATAATTAAATTCTCAACTCTCAAAGTAAATCTCTCTCAAGTTTCTTAAATATAATTAGAAATTAATCC
>NW_021479492.1:0-1254 GCF_001605985.2 Dendrobium catenatum | reverse complement strand
TTAAATCTCTCATTAAACTCATTTCAAATTCACTACTAATTGTTTTAGAAAATTCATTACAAAAGATTTTTATTTGAAGATCCAAAAATGATATCATCCACATAAATTTGAACAATGACTATGTCTTTTCCAAATTTCTTTAAAAAGAGTGTTGTATCTACCCTTCCTTTTTCAAATGATCTTTTAAGTAAGAAAGTGCTCAACCTCTCATACCAGTTCTAGGTGCCTGTTTCAAACCATATAATGCCTTTTTCAACTTAAAACATGATTTGGGTATTTAGAATTTTCAAATCCAAGTGGTTTTTCTACATAAATATGTTCTTATATTATCCCATTTAAAAAGGCACTCTTAACATCCATTTGAAATAATTTAAATCCTTAAAACAGGAAAAGGCTAACAAAAACCTAATTGCTTCAAGTCTAGCTACAGGGGAAAAAGTCTCTTCAAAATCAATCCCTTCAATTTGATTATACCCCTTAGTAAATAATCTAGCCTTATTCCTAATAACTATTCCTGAGTCATTTATTTTATTTTTTAATACCCACTTAGTTCCAACTATACTTTGATCCTTTGGCCTTGATGTTAATTCCAAAACTTTATTTCTTACAAATTGATTCAACTCTTCCTGCATGGCCAAAATCCAAAATTCATCCAATAATGCTTGATCAATATTAGTGGGTTTAATTGTTGAAATTAAGGCTGAATGATTGACTTCTTTGCTTAATCCATGCCTAGTCCTTACACCCTCACTAGGTTCACCAATTATCAACTCCTTTGGATGGTTTTTAGAAAATCTAAAATCCCCAGGAAAAAGGTTTTCTATCTCCAAATTTTCTTCCAATCATTCTTCCAAATTTTCTTCCAAATTTTTCTTTTCAATCTTTTGGGAGTTATCCTCTATCTCATCTTCTACAATTTTTAGCTTTTCAAAATTTCCAATTTCATCAAAAACAACATGTGTGGTATCTTCAATTTTCAAAGTTCTTTTATTGAACACTCTAAAAGATTTTTTAACACTTGAGTATCCAAATAAAATTCCCTCATCTGATTTGGGATCAGATTTTCTTAAGGCAAATTTCCCATTATTATGAATGAACACCTTGCATCCAAAAACATGCAAGTGACTCAAATTTGGTGTTCTACCCTTTAACAATTTATAGGGTGTTTTATTTAATTTTGATCTTACATTCACCCTATTCATAACATAACATGCAATACTAACCGCCTCAGCCCAAAAATATTTTGGAAGTGAA
>NW_021479491.1:0-204 GCF_001605985.2 Dendrobium catenatum | reverse complement strand
GGTCTAAGGAAGGGAATCACCCAACCTTAGGCCTATATGTTGCGGATCTATGGTTTATGATTTTGATAATAGAAAACATTCCTTATTTCTCTACGATTGCCTTATGTGCTAACTTTTCAGGTCCACACAATCAGACTGCAATTTGAAACTAGCTCAAGATTGGGTACACTAGGTCTGTGTCAGTTTGTAATCTTTTTCCTTTCT
>NW_021479490.1:0-219 GCF_001605985.2 Dendrobium catenatum | reverse complement strand
ATTGTAATTTTATAATGAACATGAACATATATAGAAGCAACCTAAAATGATTAGATTTTCTACCTAAGATGAATGTCGAATTTTAACTACTATTTCCACTGGGGTATACGGTTACGTCATCTTCTATGGGATTTCAACATCATCTCTCGATTATTTATATCTATGTATTGTGACACTAAGGATTCATTTGAGATTGCTTTCTAAAGTAATTTTTTAGTA
>NW_021479489.1:0-481 GCF_001605985.2 Dendrobium catenatum | reverse complement strand
AGAGTCGCCTTAGATGGTTTGGTCACATTAAACGAAGACCTTCCAATGACCCGGTTAGGAAAATTGATGTATTAGATTTGGCTTATGTTAAAAAAGGTAGTTGTAGACCTAAAAAGACTTGGTTAGAAAATATTAGAAATGATATTCGGACACGATGGCGAAAAATGATTCATGTAGCCGACCCCACGTAGTGGGACAAAGGCTTGATGTTGTTGTTGTTGAATCTACAAAATAATACAATAATTTTTAAACTTTAATATAATAGAGCATAGGCCCAACTATCTTCTATTTTAAGTATGAGGAAATTTATCATATAAATAAATTAATATTAAAAAAAGTAAAAACATATAATTCTGAACAAAATTTTATATTTTATTATAATTTAAAATGAGTAATTCTTATAAACTTAACAACCAAAATAGAATTTGTGATAAATTTATCAAAATAATCTTTTTAATTTTGCAAAATTATAATTTTGAGG
>NW_021479488.1:0-322 GCF_001605985.2 Dendrobium catenatum | reverse complement strand
TAATGCTTATACATAATGTGTATAATTCATATTTATAGTATATAAAATGCTTGTAAATATCGTGTATAATCTTGTACATGGTGTGTATAATACTTATATATTACATGTAAAATTTATACATAGTGTGTATAAAACTTATACATAATGTTTATAATGCTTATTCATAGTGTGAACAAACTTATACATAATATGTATAATACTTGTATATAGCGTGTATAAACTTGTACATAGTGTGTAAAATACTTGTACATAGCATGTACAAACTTATACATAGTGTGTAAAATGCTTATACATAACATGTATAAACTTTTATAATACATAT
>NW_021479487.1:0-250 GCF_001605985.2 Dendrobium catenatum | reverse complement strand
AAAGTTGAGTATTTGCGGTGTCCAGAATTAAAAGTGAAGGATCTACCCGACTGAAGGAAAACCCTTGGGATTTGAGAAAGTTTGTGAGTTTTTAAAACCATTGGCGCGGGGCTTGTTTTAATCCATACAAAGATTTGTGGAGTTTGCAGACGGCGTTCGGTTGCTGTTGGTCAACGAATCCGGGGGGGCTGCTGCATGTATATGTCTTCCGGAAGATCGCCGTGGAGAAAGGCGTTGGCGACATCCAGTT
>NW_021479486.1:0-552 GCF_001605985.2 Dendrobium catenatum | reverse complement strand
TGTAGAAATTGTCTTAGGAGATGTACTTGTGTCCACAGTGGCTCGCTATGCTTACGAAACTCTCACTGTTGTTATCCACAAGTGATTTGTAGTTGTTTGCAGGGACCCATTGTATCCACTACGAGCACCTGGAACTGTTCGTAGGAGACCCATTGTTTCCTACATCATGCTCACCTGTCACCAATCTCAGGTGGGTTTAATGGGTTGCATTTGTTTGTAGAAAGGCAGATTCTCCATCATTTGGTCTTCCGTATCGCCATCTCAATCAACAGGCGTTTGTAGGAACTGTCGTAGGAGATGTTTGTACTTGTGCCCATAGTGGCTTGATGTGTTTACGATATGCCCACTGTTGTTACCCACAGGCGACTTGTACGCATTTACGGGAACCCGTTGTAGCGTAGGAGAGTCGTTGTCAACTTTGTCATCTCCACCTTTCACCAATCTCAGGTGTTAGCTTTGACTGGCGTTGAATGTGAGAGGGCGATGATGCTCAAACCAGGCTTAAGTTCAAGCCATTTCAGGATCAATTTAAATCAGGTTCATGAGCTCAAT
>NW_021479485.1:0-1099 GCF_001605985.2 Dendrobium catenatum | reverse complement strand
CTGAAAATGGGAAAAAAATCACAGGGTATGACCTAGTTTGAATGAATTCATTAGTGTTTTCAGAAGATTATGAATTGGCCCTTTCTTAGGGGAAGGCCTTGGTTTGATATAAAAAATATATACATCATATGGAGTGCATTACATGGCAGGAATTGGAATAATCAGTATTTACATGTTCGTTTAGTCGGCATGACCATAACCAGCGGACGAAGGAGGTCGGAAAGACACTACAAGAAATTCATCAATTACCGGCGGTCTGGACCGGCGGTTCTCCTACCGCCGGTAATAACGGCGGTGTGACCGCTTGTTTTTATCGGCGGTCTAACCGGCATTTATGTAAATTAAAGCTGCCGAAAATAACGGCGATCCATAAACCATTGGTTAACCTGCATGCATTAAATCTTACTGGCGCGTTACCGGCGGCCACCGGTGTTAAGTAAATTATTTCAGGCAGTCTATACTGCCGGAACACCACCGAAAAATGTCCTAGAACAAGTCGTCCTGAGCCTTCCATTTCATTTCATCGCCTGCTCCCTCTCTCCTGCGTGACGCTCACCCCCCGTCTCCTCCGACTGCCGATGAGGTCCCTTCAGTCACCGAAAAGGTCCTCCAAATGAAGATCTCGCCCCCACTGCATGGCCGAAGATCTCTCCCCACTCGTGCGCGAAACTAGCCTCCGAGGTTTGCATTTTTAGTTTTTTTTTTTCTGAAGTTGTTTTTGCTATTTCAGTTAGATTACATCAAGGATCAGCCTTAAGCCAATATCTTTTTGCTTTATTCATGGATGATCTCACTAGACATTTGTGAGAGGATGTACCTTGTTGTATGCTTTTTGCTGATGATATTCTTCTTGTTGATAAGACTAGAGATGGAGTTGATGGTAAACTTGAATTATGGAGGTCAACCATAGAGGCTAAGTGTTTTCACTTGAGTAGATCAAAAACTAAATATATGAAGTGCAATTTTAGTAGTAATAGATCTAGTGAAAGGGTTTGTGACTTTGGGCGATCAAGTCATTAATAAAAGTACACATTTTAGATATCTTGGATCTATGGTTCAGAGTGATAGTGAAATAGAAGGGGATATTATTAGCAGAATT
>NW_021479484.1:0-224 GCF_001605985.2 Dendrobium catenatum | reverse complement strand
TAATTTAGTTCTTAAAGTTCTGAAAATTATTTTGAATATTCAGAACTTTTTTTTTAAGATCTAGCCATCGAAGTTCTGCTTGTTGATGTTATGATATATTTATTTCAGCACTACAATTACTGGCAAAGGTATTTCAATATACATCAGTCATTTCAACTACTTTTGGAAGTTCTCGCACCGCAAAGTTCTGTCTATGATAATTGAAAACATTTGTATCATGTAAC
>NW_021479483.1:0-303 GCF_001605985.2 Dendrobium catenatum | reverse complement strand
ACTTAACATCATGGATCATTAACATTTGTTGTCTAGCAGAAGTGATAATTGGAAAATTTACATTGCCTTAATATTATTATTGTGCCAACTTATGAGTCTTTTCTTAGGCATACGATTATATTTCATGATGCTCATTCACTTTCATTTGTTCAATATTGAATTTATCCCCATTGCTATCAAACTTGATTCAAGTCCAAGTCTTTTGTAAGGTTTCATGTCTAAAGCCATTGTAGTTCATATCCAAGTTAAAGATCAAATCCTTTGCCATCAAGTTGCAAGAATTTGTTTGTGCTCATATCATTC
>NW_021479482.1:0-629 GCF_001605985.2 Dendrobium catenatum | reverse complement strand
TCATGTGACTTTAGTTGAAGAGTAATTAAAGGTTTATGGGCCAATCCCCCTCTTACAAAGATGGGGATCGAATTGAACGTCTTGAACTCCAGAGGAGGCAGTCGGATAGCCCTTTACCATTTAGGAGAAGGAACTATAGGTGACAATGAAATATTGAAGTATGGTAGATTTGAAGAAACCAAGAACAATTGGTATGCACACTAGGTGTTGGCCTAAGATTAGAATTATATGTCTTTGCCCCATTTCTCTATTGATGCAATGTTGCCTCAATTTTTGTCTTTATCTTGCCTTCCATCATGTTTATTTAAGACATCCAATTTTTTTAAAGAGAAAATTTGATCAGCTTAAGGTATGTGACCTCCTTATCTCAATTTAAATTTATTAATTTTTAGGCAATTAACATTTTTCTTTGAAAATAATTTAGGGCCATAAATAAGGATGGAAAACTTTGGCCACTCCGGTCCTTATAGTTTTGTTTTCTAGAATTTTTTCTTACCTATTTTAAGTGAAAATTGAAGCCTTAAAAATAAGATTGTAGCTTTGTTCATAACCCTAAAAATAACTCGTATTCTTTAAGATCATTTAAATTATAAGTTCATATAATTTCTTTATTTTAATTATAAATTCAT
>NW_021479481.1:0-528 GCF_001605985.2 Dendrobium catenatum | reverse complement strand
ACGGTTGACCAAAAAGTTGACTTTCTAATCTAGGCCAATTTCTGGAATCCTTAGATTTTTAATAAATACTAGATCCTAATTGGAGTCTAATGCAAGTGAGTTTGCCTAATTTGAAATTTGCTACGATTAGTTATGGATTTTCTAAGATTGGGTAATTAAGGGAATTTCTAAATTTTCTAATCAAGGGCCTTTTTTTATTGTTTTGATTCAAATCAACTCCAAACAGATTGGAATCACCCCCAAAGGTCAATAATGACCTAAGAAAGTGTTCCCAAGTGTTTGGAGAAAATTTTATATTTTTAATAATTTTTAATGATTTATTAGGGGCAAAACGGTAAATTCCACCTATGGTCAAATTAGGGATTAACCTGAAGTCAAACTAGGGATACCTATTTATCTAAGGTTAAGAATCCGATTGTGGTCAGTTTAAGGTATTATGGGTAATTTTCTGACCTAAAATGTATTTATTGTAATTTTCGGAAGGTCCCGGGGCCTTATTTAACCAGTTAATTAGGGTTAGTTATTTAA
>NW_021479480.1:0-223 GCF_001605985.2 Dendrobium catenatum | reverse complement strand
ACTTACCATCCCTAGCCTCTCTCATTTTATTCTTGCTAGGGAAGATAAGAAAGGAGAAGGAGAAGAGAAAGGAGAGAAGAGAGTGATATAATCATTCCTGTAGTACGTAATTTTAGATGTGATATATATCATTATCATGATTATTTTTCCTAGAATATTATTGAATTTCACCAGATTAGTTGATAGTTGATACGTCATGCAAAAATTATCTTGATCGGGCACG
>NW_021479479.1:0-338 GCF_001605985.2 Dendrobium catenatum | reverse complement strand
TCAGAACCCGCAGGCGGGGAGGTGCCTAACAAGGAAGGGAAAGTATTAATATGCTTATGCAGACTCTCGGCGGTCCCGAGCTTACTTCTTAGATCGTTAGAGTTACTATGTGAGCCTAAAATTTTTTATTTTTTTAATTACAAGTAAAAGAATTTTAAGCGTACCCTTACGAAAAAAATCTCTCCGATTCGAATCCAGGCTAAAACAAAATATGGCATGCGAGGGCCCTAAAAAAAGCTACTGCTCAAACAATGTAAACAAACAAATTTTAATAATCCAAATATAATGTCCAATGTCCAATCTCCATATTACACCCAGAATTTACAGAAAAGTAAAGT
>NW_021479478.1:0-289 GCF_001605985.2 Dendrobium catenatum | reverse complement strand
ATTTTACATGTCATGCTTAGAAAAACATACACAAGTTTGACTCGTCTTGTCAAATGCATCATAATAAGGCTTTAGGAATTTAAAGTGTTTGCGAGTTTTACCTTCATGCATGAGGCAGCCGACAAGAATGACAAGGCGATATGATTTGTGAGGTGAGAATATATATATATATATATGATTTATTTTCTCTTTTTTTTGCCTTTTTAGGCATTCTATCTGTTTAGAGAGAAAAAGAGTGAGATAGTGAAGAAAACAAGGAGAGAGAGAGAGAGAGAGAGAGAGAGAGAGA
>NW_021479477.1:0-251 GCF_001605985.2 Dendrobium catenatum | reverse complement strand
ATTTCTCTACCGCCGCGAATACTCCAGGACGCAACAGACACGATTCAAAAATTTGATTTGAAAAGACTAAAAAATTTTATATTTGGGTCAACCTATTGGAGAGGATAGGGTTCCAGTCAACCCAAAATTCGAAATCAACCTGGAATTGACTTGGATCCTTGTCTTGCACAGCCCCGTAACCCCACCTTGTGGTCTGCGCTCATTCTCGCGCTCGCCCCCACATCCCGTGCTTGCATGCCTTACCTCCATGC
>NW_021479476.1:0-205 GCF_001605985.2 Dendrobium catenatum | reverse complement strand
ATCTGTTTTAAGTTAATATCTTTTTTCTTTAGTCATGCATAGGGCTGCAAATGAATCGAGCCGAGCCGAGTTTGTGAGTGTTCATGTTTGAGTTTGTTGAGTATTAGCTTGTTCAATTTCGGTTCGTGTTTGATTCGAGCTTTAATATTTTTGTTCATGTTTGGTTCGTTTAAAATATTAGGTGTTCATGTTTAGTTTAAGTTTA
>NW_021479475.1:0-259 GCF_001605985.2 Dendrobium catenatum | reverse complement strand
GCTTTAAGTTATTGATGATTACATTTTAATTTTAAATATATTAGATTTTTGGGATTTTGGTATTTTTGTGGAGTTTTGGATTTTGATAGGCATTTGGATATTTTGGAGATATTTGAAAATGTTTGGGAACCCCTCCGATTGAGATTTGCATTCAACACGACCATCATCGAGGTGTTCGTGGTTATTTCTCTTTTGTTGATTGAATATTGTCAACTCTATCGAATTATTGATAGAGGATCGAATTTCGTAGGCTTTATGC
>NW_021479474.1:0-1198 GCF_001605985.2 Dendrobium catenatum | reverse complement strand
GTGAGTCTATTAGTTGGAGGAAACTAGATTTACAAATTAAGAAATAGAAGCTTGACTGCCTATGAACATGATGGAGAATGTTGAAGATATAGGGGTTGTTTGGTTGGAGGAAAAGAGATTGCAATTGATTTCTTACTGCTTTTTAAAATTGTTGTTGATAAATTAATTGTTTTTAAATTATTATAGAAAATATCTTCTTAGTACATTTTTTTAAAATAATAAAAAATAATAGCCAAATAAAAATTAAAATTGAAGTCTCAAAAATAAAATAGTAAAAAAAATTATTCCAAATGAAGCTTAAATCTCAATCATTATATATGAATTAGACGTACATACAACCAATGTTATGAAAATCGAACGAAACAACGAACCGGAAAAAGAAGAGATTCACGATTAGATAGTTCAACCAGGATGGAACCAAATGATGCAATAAATACAAATTTATTAAAAAAATAATTAAAAACCCATAATAATGATGCTATCACCAATTTTCAATTCTTCTCCAAACAAATCATCACTATTTATCATTGTAAAAAATAGTTGTAAACATGATTTCATTATTATGAGTAACGCTATTATTTCCAGTGTACATATTTATTAGCATTATTATCTACGAATTGGATCAAAATATCTAATCATATTGTGTCTTTTAAGGCCTTCGACAAAATAGAGAGCTGCGAGTGAGCGAGGGTGCTAAACTCGCGAACACTGTGCTGGGGAGGGAAAATTATTACGTCCGGTGATCAGATTCATCCGGACATCAATCCAGACGTGCCACATCACTCAGATACACCCGGGGCCCATTATATCCGGGTGACGTGGCACGTCTGGATTGGTGTCTGAACGGTTCGGTGACTGGACATAATAATTCGCCACTCGGGAGACACTGACGATCTGGGAGAGAAAGGAGAGAGCTACGAGGTCGCTTTGTTTTAGGGTTTGAGACTATAGTTTTATTGATATTGAAGTGATTTCGCAATTTTCACCATCAGATGTGTAATCAATCGCTCACAATTGGTAAATTTTGAACCTCACAATTCTTTTCTACACAGTTGGTCCTCCGGTTATATTAGGATCTTCGATGAGAGGAAGAAGAACTTCCTCTTCTTGATCTTGGGAGAGGAGGGAGAGAGCTGAATCAAATCCTTTATTGCTTTACATTACCCTATTACAACCTAAAGCTCCTATTTATAAGCAC
>NW_021479473.1:0-1165 GCF_001605985.2 Dendrobium catenatum | reverse complement strand
GGTCTAATTTAAGGCATATTTTATTTTATTTTTAAATATTATATCTACGCCCTATTTTTTTTTTAAAAATAAATAATTCAAAGTAAGAAAAACATGTTACATAAGAATTGATAAGTAAAGTAAAATCTGAAATACTAGAAAAAAATAAAAATACAAAGAAACCAAAGCGATAAACCAGATAAAAAAGCAATAGATGACCGCAGAATAGTTGCGTAAAGACTTAAATAAGCTCTGAACTTAGGTAGTCCGGTAGAGAATCTGAGAAAACATCTACTCTGGTTGCCCGAAGACTATCAAAGAGTATTCAACGTCAGGCTATCATCATTGTTCAGGCAAGAAAAAACCTCCGTCCGAAGCCTGACAAATAAATTGAGCAGTTGGATTGCCGGCTTAAATTCATGAGACTGTCAGCAGAAAAGTTCAGATGCTGCAGAGAGGGTTCTGCACACAAAAGCTCTAGGATGTTCCCAGCCAAACTACAAGCACAGAGGGACTATAACTAGGAATATCCCTTATTTCCATTTAGAAGTTTTTATTTTCACCGCTTTCATAATGTCATCACATAATGTGAAATAAGACTTAGCCGAGTGAGAAAACCTGTGGCTATTCCTTTCACCCCTATATGATATATAGTGGCATTAAATAGTAAGAGATTGCTAAGTTTATCTTTATTCTCCCCCGGTAAGCCTCCAATGAATTCAATAGCCTGAGAGACATTGGATCTTAAGAGAAAATCTTGCAATTTGGGAATCAGTCGCACTAATACTTTGAACGAGTATTCGCTTTCAAAAAATAGATGAGTTATAGTCTCTGTGTTATTGTGACAAAAAGAACAAGTAGGATTAGCAATATAAATTCCTTTTTGGATTAGAACATCAGCAGTTTTGAGCCTGTCTAAAAGAGCCATCCAAGTGTATATAGAGTATCTCGGAGAGTGCTTCTTATGCCATATGAGGTTAGACCAATTCACTGAGTCGTCATTCACAAAAAACTCCATGTAGAAGTCTTTATAAGTAGCATTAGATTTTCCATCCAAGGTTATGTAATTTGATTGTCCCGATTCTATAGGGATGTTCCTAATGAACTCCCTGATATCCTCACTAATGGAATCTGGTATACACCAGTTACCATTATGAATCGAGTTACCAATAGTAATATTTTCCAT
>NW_021479472.1:0-262 GCF_001605985.2 Dendrobium catenatum | reverse complement strand
ATAGGATTAGCGTACTCCCTAGGAGTCCTAGAATAGTTCTTATCAAGATTAAGTTCAACCATTCCTAATGTTACAATATTTTAGGACTTTTTAATTTTTACAAGGGTCCTTTCAATCTCTAAATTAAATAATAAGGGTAACTTTCTAGATCTAATTGAAATACACTTCAAACAAAAATGAAGAGAAAATAATTTAAATTAAACTTGCAAAAATAATAAAAAAATATTTTTTTTTTCAAAAGTTAAACACAAAACAAACCAAT
>NW_021479471.1:0-247 GCF_001605985.2 Dendrobium catenatum | reverse complement strand
GTTGGAACAAATATTTTGAACTATCAAATCCCTAAATCTAATAAGTGCTCTCTACTCTTCCGAACTAAAATAAATAAAATTGATGGAGGCAGCGCCTCAAATTTCCTTGAGGCGTTACGCCTCAAGTCGTATGCCTCAATGAAGAAAATTGTAAGCCTCAACCAAACCACCGAGGCTTAAGCCTCGAGGCATCCAAGCTGCACCTCAAATCGAGGCGCGCCTCGAGGCGTACACCTCAAACGTCTTT
>NW_021479470.1:0-1855 GCF_001605985.2 Dendrobium catenatum | reverse complement strand
TCAAACTTGGCAAGATTGGCATCGGGTGTTGGAGAGCCCATGTTTATGGATGAACAAACTAAATTATGGAGTAGGTGTGCTTTTGCTCGTGTTTGTGTACGAGTAGACTTGTCTAAAAGGTTGCCTAAGGGTGTTTAGGCACAAGGGATTGGGGGTACTTTCTTTCAACCAGTTGAATACGAAGGTATTCCTTTGATTTGGCTAAAATATGGAAAGGTGGGACATAAGGCTGATGTTTGCAAGGAAGCTCGTGAGCATCCTAGGAAGGAAGACTTGAAGAATGTGAATGTACAGATTCAACCCAATATTGGAACTGAAAATGTTTATAAACCGGTTCCTGATGGATTAGTTTACTCAAATTCTGATTCTAATTCCCCTTGTGAGCAATTTCCTGGGGTAGATAAAGATCAGGGGGAATGGACTATAGTTACAAGAAAGAGGAGATCAAGTAATACTAGAAATGGAGGTAAATTGCAGGGTTCGAATAGCATGGTAGCTGCACCAATTTTAGCTACTAAAACTGTTTGGAGGGAAGTATCTAAGACTCAGGTGAAGAGTGATGTTCAGGATATGGAGGAGATCCCTATAATTAAAGAAGATGTGTTGCTAGAATCTGTTTTCAATAAGACTGGATGGATGGTCATGGATAAGAAGTAGAATATTGAGAAGCATGTTGATAGCAGGCGTTGTTCTGAAGAATTGGTTCAGGCTCATGGAATGCTGGGTGAACAACTTCAGTAGCAGTCTCGGGAGGTGGATATGCAAAGTACAGAGATTTTAATAGATAGCGGTAGGCCTGTCCAGTCTTCATCTTCCCTGTCCTTGAAAAGGAAGACAAACAGTAGGGAGCCTAAGCCTTCCCATGCTCATCTATTGCCTCCCAAAGTTTTGAAGTTCTTTGACAAGAAATCCAGTGTACAGAAAGAAAAAAATAAGATAGCCAGGGACTCTAAGGATCAACGTACTAAGATATTGGGAAATTTTGGCCCTTTTCAAAAGTTACCAGGTGTGAGGAGAAGTAAGAAGTGGAAGGAGGAATTGGCTTCATCTTCCTTGGAGCAATATGTGAATGTTATTGATAATGTTAAATATTTGAGTGGAGATGTGGAGAAACCTGATAGCAGTAAGGGTATTGATGTTGAAATGGGAAGGGCCTCTTCATACCCAGATATTGGTGGGTTATGGGATAACTTGAGTTGCGGGGACGCTTCCCCTTTGATTTATAATGGGTAGTATCTTCGTGGCAGCTTGTATCTTGGATGGTCTCAATCAAGATTCTCTTTCTTTCCACTTGGAGCAACGAGACACTATTCAATCCTTTGGATTGTTTTCAGACCCTTCTCGGTGTCTCCCCCCTACAGGTTGGTTGAAGGTTACTGTCGATAGAGTTCATCTTAGATTCATGGCTGCCCTGTTTTGGGCCCAAAGGGCAATAAAGGATTCCTTTAGTTGGGATATATAGGAGATAGTAGTAGTAGATATATTCCTCAAGAATTTTCTGATATTCTTGAGGAAGTTAGTAGTTCTTTTTTTTTGTTTAGGGCATTTTGAGCCCTTCTTTATTTTACTTAGTTGTAATGGTTTTTTTATGAATGCAAATGCAAAAGCTCAGCTCCCTCTCTATGTCCATCTCTTTTTCTCTATCTCTCTCTCCTCTCTATCTTACTCTCTCTTGCTATCTCTCTCTCCCTCTCTCTCTACCTCTTTCTATTACTCGAGCTCTCTCTCTCTCTCTCTCTGAAAGTTCAGCTTTCACTATCTCTCTCTCTCTCTTGCTCTCTCTCTCCATCTCTCTCTCTTACTATCTCTCTCTCTCTGCTCACTCTCTCTCTCTCCTACCCTCTCTCTCTCTCTC
>NW_021479469.1:0-2056 GCF_001605985.2 Dendrobium catenatum | reverse complement strand
TCTTATCAAGTTTGGCTTTAATATTCACCCTATTCAACACATAATAAGCTGTGTTTACTGCTTCATCCCAAAAGTATTTTGGAAGTGAATACTCAGCAAGCATGGCTCTAGCGGATTCAACTACGGTCTAGTTCTTCCTTTCAGCTACCCCGTTTTGCTGAGGGGCCTAGGAGCTGAGATGTTATGACTAATCCCCTTATGCCCACAAAAGTCTCCAAATCTCTCATTTTCAAACTCCCCCCATGGTCACTATAGATGGTCAAGATCTCACAACCTAGCTTTTTCTTAATCTAAGTAAAGAAGGCTCTAAACTCATCAAAAGACTCATTCTTGTGTGACAGAAATCTAATCCAAGTAAACCTCGAGTAATCATCGACAATCATAAAACTATTGACTTTTCCTCCTAAACTGGTAGTGCTAATGGGTCCAAACAAATCTATGTGATGGACTTATAAAAGTCTAGAGGTGCTAATGACCTTAATGGAGTGAAAAGTGTAATTAACTTGCTTTCCTAATTGGCAGGCATCATAATGGTGGTCTTTTGTGAACTTAAGCTTAGGGACACCTCTAAATAGGTCTTTCTTGGTCACTCTCCTAAGGGTTTTCATAATGGCATCACATAATCTCCTGTGCCAAAACCAAGAATCATTAGCAATAGTTTTTAAGTTAAATGAAGCAGCACATTCAATCTTATTTAAATCAAGCATGTTAACATTGTTGATTTGCTTTCCCGTCAAAACAGTGTTATTATTTAAGCTTATGATGCAAGTGATTGCCAAGAATTTTATGATGAATCCTTTATCGCATAGTTGACTAATGTTGAGCAAGTTATGTTTTAGTCCATACAAGCAAAACATTTTAAATCAAAAGATTCTTGGAGTTTCCAATTATACCTGTACCCACCACTTTCCTGGTGGTGTTGTTTATAAGAGTAACCTTGACTCCAGCCCTGGCCTCCAGCATAATGAATTGATTAGCATCTCCAATCATGTGTTATGAGAATCTGCTGTCCAGGTACCACATGCTCTCATAAGGTCTTTTGTGAGAGAAAGCATTCAAAATCATCAAATGTTAGATTTAGGAACCCAAAAATATTTGGGTCCTTCTTATGGAAAGAAGTGTGCAATACATTATGTTATGCTATGAATCATGCAATTTGGGTCTCCACGCACAATGTGTACTATGGTGAATGATGTAAGTATGTATTATGTGTCCTAACATGCCACATGAAAAACATCTAACTCAAGGAAAAAGGATGTACTAATCTACTCAAGTGGTGATGCTTCTTTTTATGTGATGCATGCAAAGATGGTTTTTTATTTTCAGAATTTTAAAATTTTCTAAATTTTTAAACTCTTTTTCTAATTAAGCATGGGATGACTTCAAGGAATCAAGTGCATTATATAATTCAATATGCTTTTTTTTAATGCATCAAACTCATTGAGTAAAGACATGTGATTGCTATCAATTGTAGAATGATTTTTAAGTAAAATTTCACGCTCTTTCTATAATTTTAAAGCTCCAATTTCAAGCTAGCATGTGCTTACTTAAGTTTTCTATATGATGCATGAATTTGTTCAGAAACTTTAAGTAGTTTCTCATAGGTTAGTTCACATACCTCTTCTGGGTCACTTTGGCCAAGGTATTCGTCTGCCATCAAGAACAAGTTTGTAGTTTCCTCTTCAGCTTTAGTTTCTGAGGAGTCTGATGCAGAATCCACCTATAATGGCTTTTGGAACCTCTTATTTTCCTTTTTAATCTTAGGTTTCTCCTCACCTTTCTCCCAACTTGAAAGAGTCTGAAGTGTAGGACAATCAGCTTTGATGTATTTTGGCTTCTTTCATTCAAAATAAATCATATCGTTAAAACACTTAAAATTTTTGTTTCCCTTATCTTTATTCTACTTTTGATGGTTCTTTTGCTTCTTTCATAGAAAGCTTCTGAATTGCATTGTAATTAAGGTAACATCATCACTTTTAGACCTAAAAGAATTAGTGTATGTGTTCTTGGCCTTCAACACCACAGTTTTCTCCTTTTTCTCACCTGCATCAAGATT
>NW_021479468.1:0-696 GCF_001605985.2 Dendrobium catenatum | reverse complement strand
TGTTGTTTCTAGCTTTGAATTGTGAGTCATTTATTTTCGAGGGTTTTGATCATCAAAATCTTTTCCTAGAAATCAAACTTCTAGCCACATCTTCCTAGCTGATTCTCATATCGTCCTGGACGATAGGACAAATTTTCTACAAAATTCCATCTGTTGAACTTTTCTATGCTTGCTATAACTCTTCGTCCTGGACGATAATTTATCTTCATGGATGATCTGATCAAACTCTGTTGTAATCATGACGATAGTCTTGGCCGATAACATATTTTGACCTGACTGATGCATTTTATGGTCATCGTCCTAGCCGATACACAAGATCGTCCTGGATGATCCACGTGTCAGTACGTTTAAATCATTAAAATCACCCCCGAACGATCCATTATTGGACAATCGTCCTCGCCGATCCACTATTCGTCCTGGACGATACACTTGGCATAGATTTAAAATGTTTTAACTTTGGCCGGTATGATCAATTATTATGCATCATCCTAGACGATACACCTAATCGGCCCGGACGATATACTTTTTCAACGGTCGTCCGACTTGACTCCTCAGGATGATCGCCTGTCTCTAATCGGCCTGGCCGATATCTAATCGGCTCGGCCGATCAGACCGCCTTTTTGACCAATTGTCCTATACGTAATTATTGTGCCATATCGTCCTGGATGATTCTGCGATCGGCCTGGACGATATGGC
>NW_021479467.1:0-410 GCF_001605985.2 Dendrobium catenatum | reverse complement strand
TACCCTTCCAATCGACCCGTTCGCGCGGTGCTCTTTCGGAGGTCCACATATATTTAATTAATTTGTTTGGTTCAAGTGAAAAGATTAGTGCATAATAAAAAATCTAGGATGGTTCATGTCTAGTAGTTGAATAGGAGATACTTGCTTTCCTCTTTATAGCTCTAAACATAAGGCTGAATAGGATTATGTGGAATAAACTAATAAAAATCCTCTCAACTACTATATTTACCATTGTATGATGAATTATTTCCTATAATAAACAAGTTAAGAGTTAATAATCCTCCATATAGATAAAAAATTACTGCCCATTGCTTTCCAACACAACAATCTGATTTCTTTCTTCCTAAAGAACTCAACACATCTTCTCACAAGTTGATATTATATATACAATTGAAAGCATTTCAAATATA
>NW_021479466.1:0-310 GCF_001605985.2 Dendrobium catenatum | reverse complement strand
AATTTCAAAATTTGGGGCTTCTCTTTCCTAACTCAAGAGGGTTATTTTGGGAGGATGTCATGATGCCATTATTCACTCAACAATTGGTGGTGGCCGAATTTGAGGAGGGAGGTGGAGGAACGGGAGGCGGCGGCTTGGGAGCAATTGGGGATGGTGGCGGGTAGGGAAGAAAGACGAGGGAAAAAGATAACGACCACGAGCCACGGACTCTTCCAATGACTGGTGGGTATTGCGTTGCCCTTCTCCAAGGGACTTCACGTCACGAGCCCGGAACCATCCTGCGGCTGGTGAAACTATCGATTTCTCTCAT
>NW_021479465.1:0-963 GCF_001605985.2 Dendrobium catenatum | reverse complement strand
AGGAACTAGGAAGGGTTAGATGGCTGACCAACCTCCGTGCACTTACCGTCGTAGAGAGACGACGGGCGGCAGGTTCTTTTGTATTTTGATGTTTTATATAGATAGATTAGAATTGGATTGTAAGAGGAAAAGGTTATACTTGTGGACCCCCTTTTGTATCTTTTTATAAACTTAATGCTAAATCCTTTGATTGGTGATTTTTAAATGAAAGGAAAGAAAAAGTTTATGTTGGATATTGTAGTAGCTCTTCTTTATGTTGATGAATATTTTGGAATTATATTTATTGTCTTGTAAAGTTTTCTTTTATCTTCTTTATGTCCGATCTCTGTTCCCGCCTCGCACTTGCGAGCTAACCGGGCCAGGTCGTGACATATGGTGCATAAATCAAGGTTTTAGGAAAACAAATCCTAAGCCTCTCTCCCATTTCCATTTGCTAACAACACAAAGTTAGCAAATAAATGTTTCTCCTTTCATGAATGATGACTTGGAATTCTCTAAAATTACAACCTATCATTATATGAACATCTTGTAGCTTAGAGCCAAAAACCTAAGTTCTCCCCTTCTTTCATTTTGAGACTAAGATCAATGAAAGAATTCCTTTTTAGGCTTAAAATTCTAAAATCTAGCCTATTTCATTTGCCTAACCTATATAGGTAGATGACCCCTTAATTTGTAGTCCAAAAAACTATAAATTACATCTCTTATGCGATGTTATTTGGAGCATCCCAAGCTTCAAATATCTCATTGCATGTCTCCTAGTCTATCCTAGGAGCTATCACCCACTTTCATCATGTGTTGCATTATGGATTTCCAAAAAAAAAAAGTCCTTAATGCATCATGTTATAAGTTTTAGAAACTTGGAGCCAAGATCCAAGTTTTCTTGCATCTCTTGTTGGAACCCCAAAACCAACAAGTATCCTCTCATGTGAGGTGAATTGAAGCCCCTCAAGTCTTCAAGTATAC
>NW_021479464.1:0-2076 GCF_001605985.2 Dendrobium catenatum | reverse complement strand
CTTGTCCAAATATAGGTGTTCTTGGCTCATTGGGAAAGGTATCTGGGCAGACCACAAAAGCCCTATGGTTCCATGCCGCTAGTTAGGTCAGTGTTAGGTTTAATTTAGTTTTGAGGCATTTTGTTTAAATTTTTTAAATTATTCTTTAAATAATAGTACCACTAGGCCATGGAATTTATGGGAGATTGAATTTGAAAACATGTATTTTTGATATAGTCCAAATTTTTATCCTCCCCTTTTAAGATTTCAAGGCATTTTCCGCAAATTTTAATTTTAAGGGTCATGGTTTGACCCTTAAATTCAAAACGGGGTAAATAGACCTAAATCCAATGGGAACTTTAGGGTGTATGTTTTGTGTGCTGATGAATGTGTAGGATAAGGAGTGTAGAGCCACTGATTGCCCCTGTGCAGGGAGATATGAATTTCCAAAGTTCCCTTGAATTTCTGGAATTATTAATTCGGCCATTACACAGTCAGCGATCCCTTTACACGCGCCGCGAGCTGATTGGCTGGGAAATCATTGGCGCTAACTGTTAACGGTCGGATTAACCACAGTCGTCGGATGGCGGATCAGACGGCTGGGATCAAACGCGCTCCGAAATAGAGGGATCTAATCCGAGCCATTGATCGGAATCAACGGCTAAGATTTCGTCTTCAACCTCCGCTCTTATCCGAAGCCGTGAACCTTCTCCGGCGTGATCCGAGTGATCCTGCCGGCGAACTTTGACGAAATTTCACAGGGAGGATCAGGGGGGTGGAAACCTTCAATCCAACGGTGGAAATTCGTTGGGGTGAAGGTTTCCTTCACACTTGACCGGACTACCAAGCTAGGGAGCTCGGGACAAAGGAATTACCGCAGAGAAAGTCTCAACGGATGAGCTTCTCTATCTGGAAGCTTCATGGGACAAAGGAAAATAGGTTTCCTTCAGAGGCCACGACTGGAGGATGGCCGGAGGTATGACTTCGAGCGGGATGCCAAAGCCTTTCGCCTGAGTTCGCTCGAAGTGATGGAAGGAGAGGTCTGGGAGCTCGAGGGAAGATGCTGGGAGATTGGGGGAACTCTGGGGAGTCGTTCCGAAACACTGGGATCGATCCTTGAGCTCTGGGGAGCACCAGCCTATTCAGCCTCCTCCCGCGAGCTCGGACGGCCAGGATTGAATCGGAGGGGGTCTTGGATTGATGCTAAGTGGAAAGGGGCACCGTTCCAGAGAGCTCGTGAGCCTCAATCCGGCGAGCCACAGCCTTTGGAAGGCTTTTAGTCAGGATCGGCCTGGGGGGACCACCGGAGCTTGCTCTCCATTGGTTCTGATCGCCGCCGGCCATGGTCTGGGTCGGGTTGACCAGGGAAGGCCGATGGGGACACACTGGAGCTGAGAGTGGAACCAAATTGGTCTGGGGAAGTCGGGATCAATCCGGTGGCTCGGTTGGGCTCAAACCTGCTTGGTTTGAGTCGAATTGAGCTCGATCCAGGTCAGGTCAGACCCTGGGTTCGGTATGGGAGGCAGGTCTGGGTCTGGTGCACCCAATGCAAGTGGCAATTGGGTCGAATTTGATCTGGATTAAAAGATGGCTCGGGTCCAAGTGTTTTTTGGCTACTTTGGGTTAGCCTAACTCTTGACCCAAGTTAGCCCAAGGCATGGGCTGGCTGGAGGATAAGTATAGAACTTAAGGCCACCTATGGGAGGTGTTGGTTGAGTTCAATTTGGCTTGGGTTGAGAGTTGGCTCAATCCCAAGTGCTTTTGGGTACTTTGGGCTAGCCTAACACCTAACCCCAGTGAGCCCAAGGGTTGGGCTAATCAAGGAAGGTGTGTTGGGTTGATGGGAACTCAATAGCACCTTGATTTGGATTCAATCTGGTTAAGATCAAAAGATGGCTCAAGGGAGGCCTCTTCTTTGTCACTTGGGTCAAGCCATATGGCTAACCCAAGTGAGCCCAAGACTTGGGTCACCAAGACGGGTCTCTTGGGTACCCAAGGGTTCATCCCATACATTCAAAGGACTTGGAATGGACTAGATTCAAAATTTTGAAAGAGGAAGGGTGTATGGGTCCATGGGTCAAACCTGGTTGACTTGGT
>NW_021479463.1:0-854 GCF_001605985.2 Dendrobium catenatum | reverse complement strand
AGATAGTTACTGTAGCCAGGATCGCAGAAATTTGTTAAAAGCTATTTCAATATCGTGCTGCTATCCTGAAGAGAGCAATTCGGTAAGAATTTGAGTAGAAAGGCTTGTTGAAGCAATTGGCCAAGAGTCCTGTAGCATATTTCTGTGGAATGCTTAGAGTAAACTTCGGCTGAGTGCAGAATTTGTTTCTTTGGTTGGCACAGTGCTTGAGACCACTGTAACAGTTCAGAAACTATTTGAAAATCAGCACAGTGACTTTGGAATAGTGGGAATTTGAAGTGCTAAATCTTGTAGCAGAGTTTGGTTGGCAGCTATGAAATTTTTTTATAGAGAATTTTATAAATTCTTTAAGAAGGTACTAATGGGAATTAGTGAACATTGAAATCTAGAATTTAATGTGATTAATATGGAATTTTGTGATTATTTGTAGTTTGATTAAAAGGTGAGAAGGAAGCTTATAAAAGGAATATATTTATGCAGAAAGAAAGTTTTGAGATAGTTTATCAAAGGAGAAGATTACGTGGTGTAGAATTAGGAGAGGGCATTCTGCAAGAAGGTAAGTAAAGCAATGATTAATGTTTAAATAAACTTATATATTATTTTTCATTTGTTGTGATTTAAAATGTTTTCTTCACACCTTTAAATATGACATGATGTTTATATCTTTGTTATGATATAATTCCAAGTCAATATTTTGTAAGGTCATTGGAAGGTTTTCTAAGGTGATCTTTCTTGAAAACTTATGTATATTAGCCTTACACAAGATATGTCATGAATGATAACGAAGACTGTTATGATATGAATTATGAAAGAATGCTGAATATTAAATTAATGTAAAGTTTGGCTATGAATAA
>NW_021479462.1:0-314 GCF_001605985.2 Dendrobium catenatum | reverse complement strand
TTTTACATGGCCAAGAATTTTACAATGATCACAAAAGAAAAAAAATCCCCCAAAACAACATTTTGCACATATCCAAATTTCTTTGGGCCAATCCAAACATTGCTTAGGTATTGTTTGGATATATCAAACTCAACCAAAACCTTAACAACTAAGGGCTTGATCACTACAAGAAAAATGGCTATTACCGGCGGTTCAAACCGGCGGTTTATGGACCGCCGGTGTTACCGGTGGTATAGCCGGCGGTTTAACCGCCTGCTTTTAATGGCGGCCTACCGGTGTTTTTTGTATGTTAAGCCGCCGGTAATAACGGCAGT
>NW_021479461.1:0-261 GCF_001605985.2 Dendrobium catenatum | reverse complement strand
AGGCGAGGCGGGACTCAAGGCGGGCCTCAACCAAGTTGAGGCACAAGCCTAAAAAAAACTCGAGGCGTAAGAATCGAGGCGTTTTTTATTAGAATTGCACAAAGGCGAGCCTCATATTACGCAATTTTAAACCATGCATACAGTGAAGGTACCCTTCTCCCTGTCGCATGCTTCTTCGGCCTCCTCACGGTTGATCGACTTCGCCCCTTGGAAGACTTTCCCTTCCTGTCGGATCAAAAGTTACGACAGTTCGATCGGAAG
>NW_021479460.1:0-590 GCF_001605985.2 Dendrobium catenatum | reverse complement strand
GATGATCCAGAACTTTTGTGATAGCTTCTTGATCATTGCCTGTTATGAGAATATCATCAACATACATGAGGAGGAATATTTGGACCTTTGATTGATGAAAGATCAGAAGAGATTGATCTGATTGACTGTGCAAGAATCCCTATGACACCAAACATGAAGTTAATGTGTTAAACCACTATCTTGGGGCTTGTTCAAGCCCATAGATAGCTTTGTGATGATGGAATACGTAAACTAGATGGGAAGAATCTTCAAATCCTCTCGGTTGAGTCATATAAACAGTTTCCGAGAGGGTTCAATGTAGAAACGCATTGGCAACATCCAATTATTGAACTTGCCAGTCATTGTAGAGCGTGATTGCTAGAAGTATACGGATAGTAGGTAACTTAGCAACTGGACTGAACGTCTCTATATAATCTAAGCCATATTCTTGATGATTTCTCTGTGCAACGAGCCGAGCTTTGTAAGTAGCCACCGAACCATCAGCGTGAAATTTGGTATGATATGTCCACTTGCAACGTAAAATGGAAGAGTCGGAAGGTGGCTTGACTAGACTCATTTCCCTTGCTTTTGATGGGCAAGAAACTCATTAG
>NW_021479459.1:0-849 GCF_001605985.2 Dendrobium catenatum | reverse complement strand
GTTAATGTCATTTGGTTCAAGTCAAGTCCAAATGTTCTACTAGCAAGCTTAGTCTGTCACGACCCAACCCGACCGGGATGGATCCCGCTCGCATCGGGTCGCGACTAGACTCAAACTGACCGAACTGATTCCAGGATCTGACTTTGGAATTTGTTTCAGAACTTTCTTCCAAACAGAAACTGACACAAACAGACACAGAGCTACTATAAACATCAAATGCAGCGGAACAGATCATCTATCTTTTCATTCCTCAGAAATTACAATCATATATAAATACAGATCATGGCTTTCAGACAGAAAGAAAGACAGAACAGAAAAGCCATGACTGTACAAAAATCAAAAGTGCCAAAAATACCTATACGGAATCAGACTCTGAACTTTTATTCCTGGACTTCCTTCCCCTTCCCAGAACCTGAAAACCATGCAGAAAACAAGGATGAGCTACAACAGCTCAGCAAGACAACAAACCTCCAATCAAAATCCTCAGAATCCACAACAAACACATCAGACAGAAATCTGAACAGAATCGTATATCAAATGAGAACAGAATCAGTATCGTACAGATCAAATCAAATCAGAACAGAACAGAACAGAAATACATCACATCAGAACTGACAGAACGTACCAAAATCAGAAATCAGATTAAATCAGAATCAGATCAGCATTCATATCAGAACAGACAACATCGTATGGAAAATCAGTATCGGATCAGAATCATACTCATACAAATCAGATCGAATTATATCATACAGAAATCGAAAATCATATCATTTCAGAACAGATCAAAAGACATAACAGATTCCCTGATACTTACAGAATCTCAACGGATTCTGGCCCCTTATGCCTCCC
>NW_021479458.1:0-278 GCF_001605985.2 Dendrobium catenatum | reverse complement strand
TTGGGAGAAAAAGTCATTTTTTGGGTACGCATTATTGACATCCCAAAAATCGATACAGACATAGATCTAACCATTCTTCTTCTTTACCAAGACAATATTGGCAATCCAATCAGCATATTTTTCTTCTTCATCTATTCAATCACCTGCTCTTTAATCTCCAATCTCATTCTTCTCGGAGCTTATTTGACAAGAACCGCATCGACTTGATGTCTAATCTTTGAACAGCTACATCAGAGGATAAGATAGGCATCTCAACATTTTTCAAGGAAAAGTAGTTT
>NW_021479457.1:0-1524 GCF_001605985.2 Dendrobium catenatum | reverse complement strand
CCAAAATTTCTACTTTATAGGTCAGATTCTGATTAACTCGCCAGCTCAATTTTGATATTTTTTTTTGAAATGATTATTTTTTATTTTTTATTAATTAATCTAAAAACTATTATTAAAAAATTTAAAATTTTTAAATTAAAATGGGTTATTGGTTTTGGTTCGGGTCATTCGGATTGCTTGCGAGTTGGGTTCAGGTTTGCATTTTGACCGGTTTATTAGATAGGTCGGATTCAGATCGCCTCAATTTCAGGTCAGATCAGAATCCAACTATTTGACCCTTTTTGACACTTATAAATATTTCACTAAAAAACTGAAACCTATTATTATTAGAATAAATTTCTTTTCAGCTATTAGTAGTAAAATATTATAAAAAAAAAATTTAAAAACGAATGGCTATAGATTATATGTTTTTTTTTTAAATTAAATAAATTTAATTATAAATTCAGACACTAATCTTAAATATAGGTAAAATCTCAAATATTTTACTTATTTGTGTGAAAATTAGGATCTATTTTGGATGACTATATCGTATTATAAAATTGTTTGTAAAGTTATTGAAAGAAAAATAAGTTATCAATCCTAGTTATAAAAAAAAATATTTCATTATAAAATTTATCGTAACACAGTAAGAAAATAACAAAAATTGGTAGCTAAAACAAATTATGATTGGTTTATGTAAAATAAAGAAGCGAGGAAAGTATCGTAAATATATAAGCACTCAACATAAAATAGGTAAAACATCGAATATATTACTTATTTGCTGTAGATTTAAGATGTGTTTCAGATAACAACGTTGTTTTATAAAATTGATTGTAAAGTTGATGTGACAAAAATAAGTTAACAATTATGATTATATAAACAGCTTTCAATATAAAAATTATTGAAAAAACTGTGAAAAATAATAAAATAATAATAATTGCTAAATTAAATTATGATTATTATCTTAAAAAAAATATAACAAAAATATTATCTCAATTTCACTCTTAAAATCTCTATTAATAAATCATGCGTAATTAATAAGATATTCAAATCATAACTTTAACAGCTTTAATGTTGTCCTATAAAAAAACAAAATTAAAGCTAATCAAAATTTATGGCATGCATTGTCTTCAGTGTGAATTCAAGTTTTATGGATATATAATGACAATAATAATAATAAATGATTTCTCAGGATAGCACGCTAATGCCTAACTCAATAAGCATGGTCAAGACTTGAAAAATAATTGAATTGAGCACAACAAAATCATATTCAATGTGAAAGATGATAGGAGTTCTCTTTGGTCCTATCTAGTCAATATTGGGTCCCATGTCTCTGTGGATAATTCTTCTTAGGCTATAATTGGGGGTTTCAATTGTTGTAGATTTCAACAGGACAAGTCTGGAGGTGTCCCTCTCCCATAGTCAAAACTCTTGAAGCTCAACAATTTGGTTTTGATAATTAGTTGTTTGATTTGGCTTCTGTTAGGCCTCAATATACTTGGTTTAAGAATTAATTGGATAAACTCATTCATATAAAACTTGACA
>NW_021479456.1:0-202 GCF_001605985.2 Dendrobium catenatum | reverse complement strand
AATTCCATCTATTCATTTGGGATGATCCTTGGGATGACCAACTTTGTACATGGGTGATCATCTAGAACTGTGGACATAATACCATACGATCAGTACAAAAATCATGGATTTCATTTGGTATGATCGATGGGATGTCCAATTTCATTACTGGTAATTATATAGTATGAACGGTATCGTACATAATGATTGATCATAATAATTA
>NW_021479455.1:0-487 GCF_001605985.2 Dendrobium catenatum | reverse complement strand
ACGATACATGTGGCAGTGATTTAAAACATTTTAACTTTGGCCGGTACGATCAATTATTGTGCATCGTCTTGGACGATACATCTAATTAGCCCGGACGATATGCTTTTTCAACGGTCGTTCGGCCTAACTCCTCGGGACGATCGCCTGTGTCTAATCGTCCTGGCCGATATCTAATCGACCCGGACTATCTGACCGCCTTTTTGACCAATCGGCCTGTACGCAATTATTGAGCCATATCGGCCTGGACGATTCTGCGATCGGCCAGGACGATACGGTTGTTTCTTTAAATTCTGGCTGTTCCAGCCATGGTTTTTCACTTTCCACCTTTTCTCCTCCTGTGTTTTCCTGCTAACTCCTCTCTATGGCTGGTGGGAAGCTTGTTCGACAAACTTCTGGGAGTTTTTCGAGGGCTAGGATTGACCCTCATTTCAGGGAAGCAGAAGATGAAGAAGCCTACCATCGTTACAAAGAGTGTGGGATAACCGTC
>NW_021479454.1:0-200 GCF_001605985.2 Dendrobium catenatum | reverse complement strand
GGGATTTTATCTTGCTGACTTGAATCTGGCACTTCTTTTGCCCTCGAAAATTGTAGTAGAGCAGGTTCCAACACTCTTCGAGTGTAAACTCCAATGAATATAGGCCTCTCCTCATCGATATTCGTCATTTCTTTGGCTAATTTGGCTAAATAATCTGCTTTATCATTCTGTCCTCGAGGAACTCGAGCTATTTCAACATT
>NW_021479453.1:0-369 GCF_001605985.2 Dendrobium catenatum | reverse complement strand
TAAGGAGTTTAATTACGTTATTTTAAATTGTATAGGTAGATATAGCAATAAGTTAGCAAATTTGTGTGCTAACTATGCTCTTTTTAACAGCTTTATTTTGGAAGAGTTTTCTTCCAATAAGGTTCCTCCTTCTTTCTTTAACATTTTGAAGGAGGAATCTACTTTGTAATTGTTCTTATTTTTTTTCTCTAGTTTTTAATAGATGCATGCTCCAGCCTTTTAATAAAAAAAGAGCTACTTAGGAGTCAAAATAGAGCTCTCATTGATCAAATCTTTGGACTAGTAGATTGTATTGAGATTGCTGGTAGATAACAACAAGGCTAGAATAGGTCCTCCCTCTTCTGCTACATGCTCTTTGTTCACATAGTG
>NW_021479452.1:0-254 GCF_001605985.2 Dendrobium catenatum | reverse complement strand
GTTTTGGTATGCTTGTAGGAGTTTAGGGTTTAAGTTATATGTATTTAGAAGGTTTATTCATTAAGACCAAAAGGGGATTTTAGTTAAATTTTAACTTGTATGCATTGAATTTTATTATTTTAATTTTTAAGGGTTGGAGTTCATTTATTTAATTTTAAAGAATTTATAAACAAATGAGTACAAGTGCCATAATAATTAATCTACAAAACCTAAGGCTTATGTTAGGAAAGTTGCTATTTGCATGTTTTACATTC
>NW_021479451.1:0-204 GCF_001605985.2 Dendrobium catenatum | reverse complement strand
GGTGGATGGATTTTGCTTTAAGCGTTTAATTGTTTGATTTCAAATTTTAAATATTTTTTGGATTTCATGATTTTCTGGAGTTTTTGATTTTTGGGTTTTTTGGGATTTTTGTGGAGTTTTGGAATTTTGTGGAGTTTGTGGAGTTATGGATTGTGAATGGACTTTTGGGAGACATTTGAAAAATGCCCGAAATTAACCCCTCCG
>NW_021479450.1:0-2174 GCF_001605985.2 Dendrobium catenatum | reverse complement strand
TTTCTTTTATATAATTTATGACGTGAGTTCATATAATAGATAGAGAACTTAATCTTAAAGAAAGTACTTGAAAGAATATGAGATCTTAAACTTATAGGAGACCCTTCTCAATTAAAATTATTAATAGTTTTCTAGGTCATTAATTAAGGAAAATTGACACACAACATGTGGAAGACTAGAATAAAAGACCTCTTGGTTAGCTGACAAAGCTCCGAACCAATAGACCACGATGAGCTATATAAAAATACTAATGTAAAACACATTTTTAATATATTACCACTCAAAATTTTAATTACGGAGTTGTTAAAAAGATTTAAAAATTATATTTAACTTTCTTAAGTAAGTTATTATTTATTTATTTTCTTCTAATTTTTCATCTTTAATCATTTATTATAATATAAATTTATGAAGTAAATATTTTCTCTTTTACATAATAAATGATTTGACTCATGAGCTGACTCAAACTTGTGGAACTTACCTTGAGCTCGTGTTTTATTATTTAATCAAACTCAAGCTAGATATATCATCAAAAAATTATCTTGATCGAGTGCAAATCACGATACAAATATGAGTTAGAAGCTTCTAAAATTAAAATCAGGACCATTTAAATTCCAATATTAGCAAGCTTATAGTCAAATTAAGCATCTTGAGGAGACAAATCCAACGACGCCAAATTCAATCCAATCCAAGCCTAAAATGGGTTCAAATCTAATTATTAAAGTTTATTTTGAAGCTTTAAAACATTAATATTGTATTACCAAATGATATTCGAAACAAGCTTATAATCAAATCGAGCGTCTAGATGAGAGGAATTCAATGAACCTAAGATCGTCAATTTATAACATCATTAAGGTACTCAAATGCTCGATAAACGGTCCATGATAGAGGGAGTTAATATTGGGCATCCATTAAAACGCTCCCACTATACCCATTGGTCTCCTCTTTATTTATCAGCCACACCACTCCCAAAAAATACTATAATTTTGGAGTCATTTTCTATAAGAATATATTATGGTTCCTTCTATTGGTAGGCTGGGAGATAAGATTTTACATGAGGTGCACCATTCAGATTATATTATTCGTCTAAGAAGATGCAAGATGTCCAAATATTTGAAAGATATATTCTAGTGGTATGGATTAAATAAGGACGTAGAGGAGTTTGTTTCAATGTGTAAGGCTTGTTAGCTAGTAAAGATAGAACATCAAATATTAGACAATCATTTTCAATCATTATTGATTCTTGAATGGGAATAATAAGAGGTGACAACATATTTTGCAATGTGGTTTCCTATTTGGGTTAGTTTGAAAAATATTATTTTCTTTGAAAAGGAGCAAAGCATTTCAAATGTAATTTTATTTGAGAAATTTGAAATTAACTTTTGAATTTTTATTCTTAAATCAAACATCCATTAGAAAAGATACACTACCTCAAGAGGTGGAAATAATATCTCTCAATGGGTTAAGATTTGAATTATCAATTTCATTGTGAATATCATAGCCAGGTTCATGAGGGAACTGCATATGACCCTAGGCAGTCAAAATAATTTTTGATCGAATATCTAACTACGATAATCTAGATAGATTATAGTTAATTTCATATTAGAGGTCATAGAATCTCCCCAGGGGAAGAAAAAATATAATTCATAATGAATTACTTAATATAATGATGATGATTGTCATTGAATTTTATGATTTTCCTAAAGAGAATTAATTAAATTTTGAAAAAATAATCTGGGTGATTTAGAATTATTTTCGGTGCCTGCGATGAGGTGGGTGAGCCTTGTGCATGCTTTTCTTAGCAAGGTTGGGCTAGATTTAAGTACCAGTGATATGCTTTTATGACTACCCAAAAACTATAAAGTTTCACATAGGTACCACTAGAGGCCCATGCTTGTCTTTCTTGGCATGTTGGGATTGAGAATTATTTATGTTTTGATACATAATTATAATTTAATAGTCCCTATTTTTATGCTTCCATTTATCAAGCTCTTTGGAACCCTAGTCAAGTTATTAATAAGTTTTTCTAATCCCAAGCTTCATTGTTTATCCTAGTAAAGTTATGAACCATAATGAGGTTATAAATAACTTGTGATACATAACTTTGCTCTCCCAAAAAGTTTATCCTGGAAACCCTTCTCAAAAGTCACTTCTCTTTAAATAAAATCACATATTTA
>NW_021479449.1:0-231 GCF_001605985.2 Dendrobium catenatum | reverse complement strand
TCACAATAAGTTTAGAAGGGTACTCATCATTGCTACTCAACTTTCAATCCTTTCGGAACCAACCAGCAACAACACAGCCAACCAAGTAACCAACATCCCTGGGCTTCTTGAAGCACCCAGCAACAACACAGCCAACCAAGTAACCAACAGCCCTGGGCTTCTTGAAGCACCCAGCAACAACACAGCAAACCCAGCAACCAAAGTATCACAGTTACCCAGCCAGCAACCAAA
>NW_021479448.1:0-264 GCF_001605985.2 Dendrobium catenatum | reverse complement strand
AAACTCCAGACGAAAGACAAGCAGAGCGATCCTTGAATCAACCCTTGTGAATCCCCTCGCAATCTGCCCCTCACAAGATCCTCTCTCTCTCCCTCTCTCTCTTTCTCTCCTCAAAGTCTTCTCAGGTCAAGGAAGCAGCCAAAGGTCTTGAAAAATGTTGAACAATAGCTCTTAAATAGAAGAGCTTCAAAGGATCTCATTAATTGCAAGTAGCCGACTTTATCATCCAGGCCGATATGGACATTGGCCTGGCCGATCAGTACA
>NW_021479447.1:0-324 GCF_001605985.2 Dendrobium catenatum | reverse complement strand
TCGAGCTCAAGCCGACTCGGCTCACTTACACCCCAACTTTCATTTGACAAATCCTCTCCAAGATGCAATGATTGTTGGAGTGTATCCACAATGATCTAATGGGCCATTCAACTCCATATTTTGACAATTACTACATAGTGACATCTATTGATAATTTTATAAGTTTTATATTGACTTACCTCATAAAGAAAAAAAAAGAGAAAGATTTTCATCAAGTTTCAAAGAGTTTAAGGAGCTTGTGCATTCCATAGAAGCTAGTGCTTCGGGGAAACCTTTTTTTTTTTTATAACAAAAAATAGATATATATTACTAAATTAAAACCAA
>NW_021479446.1:0-309 GCF_001605985.2 Dendrobium catenatum | reverse complement strand
TGCAGCATATTATTTCCATTTAAGCTTATCATGCAACTAGTAGATAAAAATTTAATGCTAAAGCCTTTATCAAAGCTGGCTTATGCTAAGTAGGTTATGTTTTAAGCTCTATACTAGTAAAACATTTTCAATTAGGAATTTTTTTGAGTTTCCAATTATACCGGAGCCCACCACTCTCCTAGTGGTGTTATCTCCAAGTGTTCCCTTGCCTCCTGCCCTGGAACTTTTATTCTATCCAGTGAACGTACGCAGAGGAAGGTTTGGTTTTAGGAAAAAAAGCGCCTGTACCGAGGTGTACCGAGTTTTTTC
>NW_021479445.1:0-261 GCF_001605985.2 Dendrobium catenatum | reverse complement strand
CAGTTGATAGCCATCCACGAATAACAAGCATACCTCAACGCATACTTATTATGCCAAATGAATTTAAACCAATTCACATCCTCCAGATGATCAGAAAATTGAGAAGTAAAGGTCTTAAAAGTAGGCTTAGAAAGACCAGCCCATTGCACACCATAAGTCCCCTCAATAGTGATAGTAAATAATTGACGTTTAATATCATCAGGTAACCAATCAGGTAAGGACCACGCCCCATTAGAAATGAAATCCTTCACCTCACAGCCA
>NW_021479444.1:0-335 GCF_001605985.2 Dendrobium catenatum | reverse complement strand
CTTAAGGTTATCTTGCTCCTTCACTTATGACTCCCAATTAGTCACCCCTTATAACTCCCAATAAATATACTCCTTATAACAACCCTTAAATTATGTGAATCAGTCTCCCCGATTCCTTGTAACTCCTAATCAATCTCTAATTTCTTATGAGTCTAAATCAATGAATCATGTAGATTAATATGGTATCACATGGAGTTATTATATCATGTATTTTATATCATTTAGTATTTTATTTAAAATGTAATAAAATTATATCAAATTATTCATAATGATCAAATATATACTATATTCAAACTTGCATGATAAAAGGTTATAAAATTAGGAGATAATATATT
>NW_021479443.1:0-479 GCF_001605985.2 Dendrobium catenatum | reverse complement strand
TAAGTGATTTTGCGCCGTTCATACTGTACGATTATTTTCGTACTGTACGATTTATTTTAAATACTTACTTAAATTAACTCATGATTAGTGCATGTAATCCAGGCCTAATTATATTTTGAACATCATACTGTACGAACAGGATCATTCCATACGATGAACAAGGACAAAGTTTGATCATCCCGGATATCGTCCTGGATTATCTCTTGGTTTTTGTCTCATCGTAAAAGTACGATAGTAATCATACCATACGATGAACAGTGACGACATCTGGTCATCCAGACCATCATTCCGTACGAATAATATTTTGTGGATCGTACAGTATGATATTATATAGTACAGTAAGAATTGTTTTTTAACTGTTCGTACTTCTTCGTACCAGGACGAAGTCAGTTTATGAAGATCATACTGTATGATGTTGAATCATACTGTACGAACAGTAACAGCTACTTTTGAAATCAGAGGGATTTTGGAGCCCGTTT
>NW_021479442.1:0-701 GCF_001605985.2 Dendrobium catenatum | reverse complement strand
TCATTCAAATTATAAACTCATTGCATGCTTTAGGAAAGGATTTTTTAAATTTTGAAAAAGTTAACAAAATTTTTCGATGTCTACTGGATAAATTTGATTCTAAAGTTGTTGCTATTTGTGAATCTAAAGATTTGAATGTACATTCTATTGATAATTTGATTGGCTCATTCATTGCTTACGAGCAAGGTTTGGGTCAAAGACTTTTGGATGCAGGTGAAATAATCGTTCTAAAAGCTGAAGAGATGGAAAGAGGAAACTTAGTTGGTGATGATAGAAATGACCTGTCAAGCAAATCACAAAGCTCACCTAAGCGTAAGCAAAAGTGGAAAAAAGGTAAAAGTGGTAAGGATGTCCATATTTCTTCTAACATTATTTGCTTTCGATGCAGGAAGCTTGGACATATGAAAAATCAGTGCCCTAATTTAAGAAATTCTTCCTACGAAAGAAAAGGGCAAGGCAAAGCAAAATTCAAACTGGAAAACATTGAAAGGCAAAAAATCTCATGGGTAGATCTGATTTTTGAAGCATCAGACCAGGAGAGAGAAAATGGTTAAAAGTCTTTCGTATTTTTGTGTTGTGTTTTTGTTTTTATGTTTTTTTTTATTTTTTGTTTTTTTTTTGTTTATTCTTTGAAACTTTTTATTTTTGTGAAAGTTTTTTTTTTATCAACACACACATTCACTTTTCTAAAAATGAAAAAT
>NW_021479441.1:0-253 GCF_001605985.2 Dendrobium catenatum | reverse complement strand
TTAGGTCTAACAACCTATTCACTAGACTCAACATAATGCTAAGCTTGTTAAAGGCGTTCTAAATGAAAATTATGACTGGACGACGCAAAAGGAGAACTATTCTAAATTTGTGATACTATTTGGAAGATCTATTTCAAGAAGAAGGAAACATAAGCTTATTAAAGTTTTTGGTTTTTTGTCAATCAATGAAATAAAATACTTGGGGATTTAAACCGCATTAAAAAGTTCAAAGGCATTTGACTTTCAGAATGTC
>NW_021479440.1:0-405 GCF_001605985.2 Dendrobium catenatum | reverse complement strand
CTAAGCCCAGCTTTCTATATGCGCAATGTGACAGCATCTATCAGCTTGCAACAACCTATACACCAAAGTATTGTACTTTTTATTCCCTTAATTATTGTCTGTAAAATTTGAAAGTAAGATATTATGAGTATTTTGAGAAAAATTGAAAGTGAAATAGAGAACAATTATTATTATTATTTTAATAAAAAGCTTAAATTTATGCCAAATGTCAACATCATATTCTTTTTTTATATAAATTCCGAAATTTTTTTAATATATATAAATTACGAAGATCTTGGCTTGTGTAAGAATTAGGTATATTTTTATTTTTACATTCAGTATATTTTCTTTTCAATAGAAGTGGGATGACATTTAATACTTTTATGTGTTTTAATAGATATCTAGGCTTAACCACATATAACGCGT
>NW_021479439.1:0-230 GCF_001605985.2 Dendrobium catenatum | reverse complement strand
AGGGTTCGCTGCTTACACTTGGAGAGTGTGAATAGCCAAAGGGTTCACTGCCTTCACTTGGAGAGTATAAATAGCCGAAAGGTTCTCTGCCCACACTAGGAGAGTGTGAAAGGATGACGGTTCTCTGCCAATATTGGTGATTGTGTGTAAGGACGACGGTTCTCTGCCAACACTGGGGATTGTGTGAAAGGATGACGGTTCTCTACCAACACTGGGGATTGTGTGAAAGG
>NW_021479438.1:0-622 GCF_001605985.2 Dendrobium catenatum | reverse complement strand
ACTCACATCATCCCAGACGATATTTATATCGGCCTGGACGATCGAGTTCAAGACAGAAACTCTAATCAGGATTTCTTAATTAAGGCATCTATCATTAGCCGATCGGCCCGGTCAATAGGCTCAAAATAGAAAGAAATAGCTGCCATAATCAATTTAGGTATTCTGTATTTTTGGAAATCGGCCAGGATGATCTTGGATCGGCCTGGATGATATTGCACAATTATGCCTAAATTAATCCGACAATCAAGGAAGCAATTAAGGATGAATTGATATGATCACATCGTCCTGGACAATCGTAGGATCGTCCGGGAGGATATATTCAAAAACCTTTAGTTGCTCCTATACAATAAATATCGGCCAGAATAAATTCACGGCGATGTTCTGGCCGATAAGGATCGGACAGCTCGAGTTCAGGGTGATGCTCTGGATGATTTTCCTCTGATTTGAACTGATCATCCGGGATGATTGTGAGATTGACCGGGAAGATCAAGCCAATTTTCAATCGTCCAATTTATTTTCAGAGCGGTGTTCTGGCCGATCATCTATGTTTTGAACTGATCGTACAGGACGATATTATTATCGTCCTGGAAGATAAAGTCAGCAACTTGCATTTATTGAGCTC
>NW_021479437.1:0-722 GCF_001605985.2 Dendrobium catenatum | reverse complement strand
CGGTATCATTTGTATTAATTCTTCTAACTCATTACAAAGTTTTAATTTTGAATACATAGCTAAATCTACTCGAGGAGCATAAACACATATAATATTAATAATCTTAACATCAATAGCAATCTTTAAAGCTATAATTATATGTGCAATTCTATTAATTTTTATAATGTTATCTTTCAAACTCTTATTTATAATCATACCTACATCATTTCTAGTACGAGTCTTACCTTAATACCAAAGTTTAAATATTAAATTATTAATCTCCTGTGCCTTTCTCAAACCCATTTAGTTTTTTGAATGCATAGAATATTTATTTTCCTATAAATCATAGTATCATTACTTACATTAATTACCTATATGAGAACTTATATTCCAAGATCTATCTTAATTATATTTTCATGGACTAGCTTCTTTACCCACATTTGTCCATGTTGTAGGAACCATTGCTTATTTAACACTGCTCTTGGATGTCGGTGCAGCGGTCATTGCACACTTCTCTCTATATTCAAGTCATATTGCTCGTCGCTTCTACGAAACATCATAATATTAACACAATATATTAAAGAATTTATTCCATGATTATTCTATAAATTTTACGCTAGTTATCGAATACCTAACGAAATCCTCCATTTTTTTCTATTTGGGGATTGTGACTTAGCAACGAGCCAACGACAATGTTAATTAGTAATCAAGAAAACTCATTTAATTACAAAACCTTATTATAT
>NW_021479436.1:0-255 GCF_001605985.2 Dendrobium catenatum | reverse complement strand
TTCCCTATTCAATCCCACGATGCATGGTGAATCCTGAACTTGAAGGCGAACTTGTGTTCGACGTCTACGAAGACATCCATATACTTCGATCCCCATTCTTTGACGTGGGGGGTTTGACCACGACGACACCATCGAATGTTACTTGGATTGAATTCTCCTAACCCTTGTGCACGTCATCGATGGTCAATTCTCATACTACAACTGGACCATCAACGAACATCCACCCGCTCCTCCACCTTCACCATCGCCGCTTCC
>NW_021479435.1:0-281 GCF_001605985.2 Dendrobium catenatum | reverse complement strand
TGGCTCTTTGAGCATCTTTTAATTTTTAATACATTTTATGTATTTTTTTTTTAATTTGGCATCATTGCGCGTCTTTTGGTTTGACATCATTGGCCACTTTGTTTTTAATTATTTTCAAAAAATATGCTTTCTTTCTTATATTTTCAAAATCAAAGTAAACCCAAATTATTGACAACACGAACAACTTGATTATGAAAATTTTATGGTGGATTCAACATTCTTGTAAAAGATTCCTATGCGATAGAAAAAATGTAGGGAGAAAAAAAATCAGTTTCAAAATC
>NW_021479434.1:0-394 GCF_001605985.2 Dendrobium catenatum | reverse complement strand
CCTCGGAACTTAGCTCGTTAAAACTCCCTCGCCGAACGAGAAAAGCGAGCGGAGGCCGAGGCCGAATTTTCGGAGCCCACAATATGATGTTGGCAAAGGTACGACTATGAGGATTGGGTGGTATTCCAATGGTAGAGGTGCTTGATTGGAGCTTTGAGGTTTTTCAAGCCTTTAAACTCTCTTGAATTATAATCAAAGATATGCTTCAAGCAGAAAATAAAGACCTAATTATAAATTTTTTAGAGATTGAATCTCATACATATAAAATAAAATAGGTAACATTTCATCTGGCAGCAACTGGCATAATGCTTTAAGAATTAAACAATATTGAGCTTATTGAATTCATTTAAGGAATTAAATAATATTGAGCTTATTGAAGTCATCTCAGCAAGAC
>NW_021479433.1:0-343 GCF_001605985.2 Dendrobium catenatum | reverse complement strand
CTCCCCATTGCCCTAGCTTTGACTTCCCTCCTCCTTCGACGGTGTTTCCTTGCCGTCAGACCAAAAGTTACAGCATTTTGATTGAAAGAAATGAATAGGAGCTGACTTACAGTGAAGGTAACTTTATCCCTATCACAAACTTCTTCGACCAAATTCGGGATTTACTGTAAAGAGGAGGAAATAGAGGATGTATGCTAAATCCTCTCAGATCTTGATCTAATCCTTCATTAGTCTTAGTTGATCATGTTTGATTAACTATGATTATTTATAATTAAGTATTATTAATTATCAATAATTATAATTAATTAGTAATTACAATTAAGTTTAATTAATTATATTTAAT
>NW_021479432.1:0-244 GCF_001605985.2 Dendrobium catenatum | reverse complement strand
CTTATTGAATCATATCTCAAGGATTTGATGCCACTAAAGAATGTATCAACTTTGACAATAACTGATATTTTATGATGCCATTTGGTGGCAAAACCACTAGATGCAGAAGGCACCAGGTCATAACCGTTTATCCTATGGTGTCATTTCATTGAAAAACCACCAGTTCAAGGATACGTACCAAATCCTTACTACAGAAGATTGTTTGATAATGAATCCTAGTGATATTTTTTATCAAGCATTTAAC
>NW_021479431.1:0-254 GCF_001605985.2 Dendrobium catenatum | reverse complement strand
GCATTTGACGGACGAGAGCCAACCGACGTAGCTTCGTTAATTTTTAAGGGTTTACCAAAAATTTCAGCCATACCGAAAAGAATACGAGGAGAAAAAAAATGGGGACGAAGACGAGGAAACAAAATCCATATCGGAATAATCGGGGATTCCACTCCAATATCCAAACTAGGAGACCATTTAGTTAATTTCATGAAGCAATTGTAAACCAGGTAGGAACGGTGACAAAATACCCTGCAATAATCTAAGTCGTTGGA
>NW_021479430.1:0-258 GCF_001605985.2 Dendrobium catenatum | reverse complement strand
TCTTGCACTGATCATATGATTCTTTAGTTTTGTTTTGAGGGTTATTCTTCCCTATGTTAGAGAGAGAGCTTCTATTCTCTAATATTTGAAGGATATACTCACAGCTGAGCTTCTTTTAAGAGTTTGCAAAAGAGCTTTTTAACTTGCAAGAATTAAAAAGGAAAGATGCCAATGACGTCAAATTGAAAAAAAAAAAATATATACATAAATGTGTATCAAAAATTAAGATGCTCAAAGAGCCAAATCAAAAAAAAAAAA
>NW_021479429.1:0-210 GCF_001605985.2 Dendrobium catenatum | reverse complement strand
ATGCAACTTAAACTTCAAATATCATTGTCCTAAGTTTTTAAAACTAACTGACAAACTGAAATAATTAAAATGGATCCTAATTTACTAATATTTGAATTTCAACTAAAATACCCTCTTCAGACTCCCAACAAACATAAACTATAGATAACTTTAACTAACTACCCTGCTTAGGGCTTATCCAAACCACACTAGCCTTGCACACACATAGAA
>NW_021479428.1:0-269 GCF_001605985.2 Dendrobium catenatum | reverse complement strand
TTATTCTCCAACTCAATTTGATTAATATCTTTAAGGTTTTTAGTAAAATTTCATAAATTACCTTTTGAGAGTAAGTTAGTATTGATAGAAATTGGATCCATCCTATCATGGATTTCAACACCATTATCAGAAATCAAATTTTGCACTACATAATCGTCCACCTAATCAATAGCATTAAGAGGTTCTAAGGATATATGTTCTTTATCAATAGAAATTCCTTTGATAATTTTCTAATTGTAAAGCTATCCATGATTTCAAGAAGAAGATTA
>NW_021479427.1:0-447 GCF_001605985.2 Dendrobium catenatum | reverse complement strand
TATATATAGGTCTCCACTCATGAAAAATGAAAAGTACCAAATTGCCCTCTGGGCTACAATAACAAAACTCCCCACAGGGGTAAAAACGGAAAACAGTAAATAACTAAATAATACATCATGACATCTGAATCAAAAGTAGAGGCGCTGAATCGTGGCCGTCGATCTACGATTCCGTCGTCGATAAACATGTCGGTAGCGTCTGTCGATGTCCTCATCACCCACCTTTATCTTTCTTAACATAGGCCAAATATAATACATCTACTCTCCTAATCGGGTCATTAAAAGGCCGATATTTTATGTGATCAAACCATCTAAGATGACTCTCTCCAATCTTATATGCTACTGGAGCGACTCCAACCTTTTCACGTATATATTCGTTTCACATTCTGTCTCGAAGAGTGGAGCCACTCATCTACCTAAGCATCCTCATCTTAATTTTATGCTTCT
>NW_021479426.1:0-201 GCF_001605985.2 Dendrobium catenatum | reverse complement strand
AGAAATAGAATAGCGTTCATAAGAGACACTAGAGTTTTTATGTGGAAACCCCTAAAAAGGGAAAAAAACCGCAGGGCCTGGCTCAGTTTGAAAGAAACCACTAGTATTTGTAGTTGATTATAAATGAGGCCCTTCATTGGGAGAAGGCCTTAGCTTGTTGTCAAAAATGTACATCATATAGAGCGCATTACATGGTGGGAG
>NW_021479425.1:0-297 GCF_001605985.2 Dendrobium catenatum | reverse complement strand
TATTTATGTTTAGTTTTTGTCAATATTTAGAGGACTAAAAAAACTCTAAAAAAATATTTAATTATTTAAAGTTAACAAACTAGAAAGATTTTTCTTTCTTTTTCTTTTCCTCTTATTATATAGTATTTTAGAATAATATGACATTAAGGTTTCATTTTGAATGATTTTTTTTTAACTGGTTTTTTATATAAAAATTATCCCAAATGAAATGTAAAGTGAACTACCAAGCCTAATAGGCCAAGATTTCTGATAAAAAAGTAGACTGGATATTAAAATTTAGCCGTTTTTATGTGAGTT
>NW_021479424.1:0-225 GCF_001605985.2 Dendrobium catenatum | reverse complement strand
ATATGCTGTGATTTTTCTTTGTTTTGCTTTCGCATTTATTTATTTTTGCACTCTGATTTTTATGGTGATTTTGGTTTATGATTGTTGTGCTTTACCTAAGAAAATTTTTTATAATACCAATTCATCCCCCCTCTTAGTTAGTCTCGAGCTAGTTCTTAAGGGCTTAACATCCCTAACGAACTTTCAAGTTGTATCAGAGCGAGATTCATAAAAACTAAGTTTGAA
>NW_021479423.1:0-224 GCF_001605985.2 Dendrobium catenatum | reverse complement strand
TAGTTTTAGATCTACTCAAGCGAAAACCTTTAGACTCTATGGTTAACCTCCATAATTCAAGTTTATCATCAACTCCCTCTCAGCCTTACTTATCAACAAGAATATTATCATTAGCAAAAGCATACAATAAGGTACATCCTCTCACAAATGTCTAGTGAGAACATCCATGACGAAGCAAAAATATATTGGCTTAAGGTTGATCCTTGATGTAATCTAACCGAAAT
>NW_021479422.1:0-347 GCF_001605985.2 Dendrobium catenatum | reverse complement strand
TAATGAAACAAATTATAATTGATAAAAGCTTATATTTTGTTGAATATTAAAATACTAATTTTTAATTTCCTTTAATCTTAACTAATAATATATTTTATTATTTTCAAATAAATAAAATTAAAATTATGAAGCTTGAGCTTCATTCTACATAGAGATCAACCATTTTGCTTAACACTTCCACTTTTTAAAACATTGTGTACATCCAAAAAGACTACAAAAACATATATTCTGAAAGCAGAAATGAAAGGTCAACGAGAATGTAATTTCATTAGAACTTGACAAAAAATCCCAAAACTGTTTGGCCCAGAAAATGGGCACCCTTTAGTCTCGTAGTCCCTAACCAAACA
>NW_021479421.1:0-810 GCF_001605985.2 Dendrobium catenatum | reverse complement strand
ACCTTCTTTGCCAGGTAATTAATTTGCTTATCTATTCTTTTTTCTTCTTGATTGAGCTCTTGTAATTGAGCATTTAGCTTAATTATCTTCATTGACATGATGTGTTATATTACTAAGCCTTCGTTTGGGACATTTTTCGTACTGCTTACTAAAACAATTTTTAGTATAAAATTTTCTAATTCAAGAAATTTTTGTACTAGAAATCAACAAAAAATTGACCCAAATGAAGCCTAAGACTTCTTTTAGAATAACTTTCTTACTTCTTTTTAAAGTAGATTTTTAGTACAAAAATAAATTTTTTTTTGTATTAGAAAGCTGCTTTTTAATTGATGTCCCAAATGAAGCTTAAGTGCATAGAAAATTAATGTTTTTATGACTTTTTTTTTATGATTTTGAAAATTGAGTTATATTTTATTGTAGGAGTGAAGCATGTTGGTGGAGATGTGTTTGAAAGCATTCCAAGTGGAGAGGCTTTGTTGTTGAAGGTGACATAGAGCTAATATTAACATAATTATAAAAATATAAATTGTGAAATGAATTTTGTTGAATATTATTTTTGCTAAATTTTAGTTAGAAAATATTTGAAAATTATTATTATTTGTTGAGATTAATATAATTTACTCAAATGAGGTTGTGGTGTTGTAAGGTCACTTGATGCTCAAGTTCTTGCGAAAGATTATTATAATATACAAAAATTAATTAAATTTTATATTATATTATGTCAAAATAAACTTAATAATTTTGAGAATGATTTTGAGATAAATTTTGATTTTTTTTCAATTTAAAGGAAAAAAAAATGGAGCTTTGATT
>NW_021479420.1:0-1101 GCF_001605985.2 Dendrobium catenatum | reverse complement strand
GAGAGATTTAGAACTTGTGTTTTTACTCACATCGGCCTGGACGATATTTATATCGTCCTGGACGATCGAGTTCAAAACAGAAGATCTAATAAGGATTTCTTAGTTAAGGCAGCCATAATTAACTAATCGGCCTGGACGATACTTGTATCGGCCAGGATGATATGCTCAATATAGAAAGAAATTACCGCCATGCTCAATTTAGGTATTATGTATTTTTGGAAATTGGCCAGGACGATTCTTTGATCGGCCTGGACGATATTGTATAATTATGCCTAAATTGTTTCGACAATCATGGGAGTAATTAAGGATGATTGATACGATCACATCGTCTTGGACGATCGCAGGATCGGCCAGGATGATATATTCAAAAACCCTTAGTTGCTTCTAGATGATAAATATCGGCCAACTCAAATTCAGGACGATGTTCCGGAAGATTTTCCTCTAATTTGAACTGATCGACCGGGACGATCAAGCAAATTTTCAATCATCCAGTTTGTATTCAAGGCGATGCTCTGGCCGATCTTATGAGATTTGTACTGATCGCCCAGGACGATTTCAATATCATCCTGGTCGATAAAGTCGGCAACTTGCAATTAATGAGCTCCTTCGAATCTTTTTCTATTTAAGAGCTCTTATTCAACATTTTTGAACATCCTTGGATGCTATCTTGACCTGAGAAAACCTAAAGGAGAGAGAGGGAGGATCTTGTGAGGGGGAGCTTGTGAGGGGGTTCACAAGGGTTGCTCCAAGCATTGTTCCACTTCTTCTTCCCTAGAGTCTCTTGTCCTTGGAAGGGTTGGGAGAGGTAAGTTTCAGCAAGTGATCGTGGTTCTGTTCCTGCTTCAGGAGGAAGCAAAAGGAGTTGGGTTCTCTGCCTTGTCGGGTGTGGAAAAAAGGAGGTGTTTTTGTGAGGGCTTCTTCGCCTAGCTGTGGGGGCTAAAGGAGAGTCACGTTGATAGTGCAATACTCGGAGGGCACCTCCGGGGAGTGGACGTAGGTTAAGTTTACTGAACCACTATAAACCATTGTGTTCTTTTTATTGCTTCCGCACTTTAATTTTTTCTGCACTTGTTTTTCCGTGGTGATTTTGGTTTGTGATAA
>NW_021479419.1:0-296 GCF_001605985.2 Dendrobium catenatum | reverse complement strand
TTAGTTTTTGTATTTCCTCCCAAGGTAATCCTTTTTTGATGATGCTGTTATCCCTCTATATCTTCATTAGTAATTTGGTAAATATATAATATCCCAATTTTTAATAACTACATATAATCAAAGAGCTGACAAAATCATTTTGAAGTCCGGCAAAGACCATCCCAAGAAAAGCAAATAAAATCATTTTGAACAAAATTACTTAGGAATGAAGACCGGCAATTTTTAAGAGGTCCGACAATTTTTAACGAAACTCAGCATGTAGGTGACGGACAACTAGCCAGACTCCGAGCAAATCA
>NW_021479418.1:0-503 GCF_001605985.2 Dendrobium catenatum | reverse complement strand
TTCTTTTTGTTTTGAGTCTATCATCCTGGCCGATACAAGCATCATCTAGGCTGATCGACTAATGACGGCTGCCTTAGCAATATGTCCTGATTAGGATTTCTGTTTTGAACATGATCATCCAAGACGATATAAATATCATCCAGGATGATGTGAGTAAAAATAAAATTCTAAATCAGATAGAAAAATAACTCAAGTGTGTGTGTGTAGGGTTACTTAACATCAGGACACTTCTATAGTTACAATTGACTCAAGAAAGGGAAAAAGGAAATTACAGACTGACACAGACCTATTCTACCCAATCTTGAACTGGTTCTGATTTTCTTTCGATCTTGTGGCCCTGAAATGTCAGTAAAAAAGATAGTCATAGAGAAACAAGAGTGTTTGCTAGCATCAAAATCATAATCCATGAGCAACAGATTTGAAACACTTAAAACCATTTTCTAAATCCAAGAGATTTTTTAAATTGCCAATTCACCCCTCTCTTGGTTAGCCTTGGGATAGTT
>NW_021479417.1:0-960 GCF_001605985.2 Dendrobium catenatum | reverse complement strand
ATCCCATTCAATGCTTTGATCCTTCTTTGGTTTAATAAGAATCAAACTCAAGCTAAATTGACTAAGTCGACATATTAAGACTTGGCCAAAACAGCTTAAATCCATTCTCATGCATTCAAACTCCAATTTGCAAGCATCAAATCTTTCCAAACTCAATCCATCAGCTCAAGACATCTCTTCAAGCCAATTCAACAGTCAACTTGACTGTTTGACTAGTTAAATTGAGTTTTCAAATGGGTCAAAGATAGTCAAATCTTCCCCTAGAGCTAATCCCCTCTAATCTAATTAACTCTAGCATCTCTAATCCTATTCTAGAAGCTTCTTAGGACTTATCACAGCCTTTAGATCATAATCAAATGGCTTGAATCAAACCCTTGAGCTCATGCGAGACAAAATGGACTTTCCACCTAGGATGTCCTTGCACCCATCCTTGCCTTCTGCTCTCAACTACTCCCAGGGACACATGGCAATATCTGGAAGTTCCCCAACTCAATCGCAGCCGACCACATGAGCCTAGAGCTTTTGAATAGGGGCAAATACCCTAATTGAGCCGTCATTCTCCATCTAGCCTTCTCATACTACTCAATAGCTCTCCAGGCTAGAACTAATTTCATTTTAGCTCTTGGATGTTCCCTCTCCATCCCCTAAGTCAAAACCCGGCGATAGGAGGCTGTCGACGACTAGATTTCGGCGAGCTCAAGCAAATCACCGTCCAAGTTGATTTTCCCTTGATCCAAACGTTATCAAACGTGGAGTCTTCTACAAAAAGGAGCGTGGACAGTCTACAAATGCAACAAATCCAAAAGCGGTTCAATCCGTCCAAAATCAAGGTAAAAAACTCAAACCCTAGGTCTAGGTACCCTAGAATAAATAACTTTCTAAAAAGCTCATTTAAAGCAAAATAAAATATATCCCAATATTTTTGTTCATCTCTTTAATTTGAGTTTAAAATTTCAAGCT
>NW_021479416.1:0-1165 GCF_001605985.2 Dendrobium catenatum | reverse complement strand
CGGTCTGGTCAAGTCAACTCAATAACCCAAGCGTGTTGTGTCTGGGTTGAAAAATTTGACCTGTAATTGAGTTGACCTATTTACGACGAGTCAAGTTGGATTTGACCTTATTCCAACTTGTTGACCCGAATTGATACTCCTAACCAACTGATCAAGTCACTCAACTCTATTATTAGCTTCACAGTTTTCTATGTTTTGCAGCACATTAAATATTCAAATACTTTTTCAGCCGCTCATCAAATTGCCCGTGAACAACGAGAAATTATTAGGTACTTAAACGAGTTCCAAATACACTACATCGCTTCCGCAGATTTCTCTCTCAAGCGTAAAAAAAAACATCTCTTCCGCAAACCTTGCTCTTGCATCTGCTTGCGAAGTCCCCACAGAGCTCTACAGGTTCTTCCTTTTCTCGCTAGCGACAGTGTGGCCCCTGTTCCCGCACTATTTTACCACCGAGTTCTCCCACTCAATACAACACCTCGTGACCTAGCTTCGCTTGTACCAACAAAGGCATCTTACTATTCGTCTTTATTGTAGGTATAGACGCTCATCTCCTGTAATCATCTCTATGACGTGTGCTTCCTAATGATACAATCATTTCTCTTAAAACTCATGGATGGATTCGAAGGCTAGATGGATGCGTAAAGAACTTGAAAATGAGTTATGTTGTGAAAAATATTCTAATTTTGAATTGTAATAGTTAGAAATTTTTTGAGCAATTTGTATTAGATGTATAAATATTTGAGGTATAATGTCTTGATATTTATTTGAGATTCACGAAATAGAAATAGTCATATTAAGTATATTTGTAGCAATGCTAAATTTAATCTGGATATGATTGCTCATTTTTATGATTGTATTCATACATAAAAATAGTTGTTTTGTATATCTTGTTTATATTTTAAAATATTTCAATATAGGAAATTTCATATTGTTCAAATAATAAATATCTTATTTTAAAATATTGAATTATATTGTTGTCATTGCATTACAATATTATACTACACATCATACCAAACAACACAAAGGTAATCAAAATATATTATTTTTTACTATACTCTACATATACCTTATCAAACAAGAAAAATAATTCTCCTGCATTTACTTTGTTGACAATCAAACAGCTTCAAAATTTTCTAAATACACTGCATCTCTTTTTCAGACA
>NW_021479415.1:0-237 GCF_001605985.2 Dendrobium catenatum | reverse complement strand
CCTTATGTCAATCACCATTTAGATTAAATTTTCAAAAGAATTTCATATAATTACTTATATTTCTTGTCCAATTCTTCTTCACTTTTTGTTGTTGTCAAAAAGGGGGAGAAATTATTATGTGTTTGTATGTTTTGCTTGTATTTTGATATTGTGTCATTTGGCTTATGTTATTGTGCTTATGTTATTGTCTTTTTTTTTTAATTTTTGTTAAAAAATTTTGAAAAACAAAAAATTATG
>NW_021479414.1:0-327 GCF_001605985.2 Dendrobium catenatum | reverse complement strand
CCAGGAGGGTTACTGCAGCCTTTGGCTTTACCAGGACGAGTCTGGGAGGAGATATCTATGGACTTCATTGATGGGCTACCCCGCTCTGAGGGATTCACAGTGATATTGGTGGTAGTGGATAGATTGAGCAAATATGCTCATTTTATTCCTCTACGCCATCCATATACCGCGGTGACAGTAGCGTCAGCCTTCATCAGAGAGATAGTCAGACTACACGGAGTACCAGAAGCGATAGTCTCAGACAGAGATAATGTTTCTCAGCCATTTCTGGAAGGAATTATTCAGACTGTAGGGAACAGTGCTAAAGAGAAGTACGGCGTACCACCC
>NW_021479413.1:0-464 GCF_001605985.2 Dendrobium catenatum | reverse complement strand
CAAACTTGAACACTAATGCGTTCGGTTCATTTATGTTTGCGAACAACATCAATTGAAGTTCGTAAACAAACTCGACATTAAGCTCAATAAAAGCTCGATTCGTGTGATTGCTGCATGTATCAAATATTACTTAACTTGTTGTCTAAGTAATTTTAGCTTTATATGGCTATTTATTTATAAATCATTGCCTTTATTAATGCTTATGTTAGGAAAATTTTGTGAAGATGGATTTGCTTATAAATCATTGTCTTTGTTACAAAGACAATTGATTTTATTATAAATGTGTTTGGTCATAGATATGTTCATGAACGTGTTTGTTTGATAGTTTAAAAAAAAATTCGTTAAATATTTTCGCGAGCATGCTCGATGTAATCGTTTGTTAGGGAGCTCAATAAAGCTCGTTTGTTAAGTTAATGAACATCTAAAACTAGAGCTCGTTTATAGCTCGTTCATGTTTGTTTGTT
>NW_021479412.1:0-454 GCF_001605985.2 Dendrobium catenatum | reverse complement strand
CGCCTTAGATGGTTCGGTTACATAAAACGGAGGCCTTCTGATGACCCGATTAGGAAAGTTGAGGCATTAGATTTGACTTATGTTAAGAAAGGTAGATGTATAACTAAAAAGACTTTGTTAGAAAATATTAGAAATGATCTTTCTTTATTAGATAAATGAGAATTTGACTTTTAACATGACACAATGGAGAAAAATGATTCATGTAGCCGACCCCACATAGTAGGACAAAGGCTTGATGTTGTTGTTGTTGTTGTTGTAGTAGTATTACTTTTTTATTGTTTTCTCACAGCTTTTAAAATTTATGAAGTTGAAAGCTATTTTTTTGCAACCGGACACATAAAAACTTCACAACCAATTTTGTAAAACACTATAGTCATCCCAAAATAAACCTTGGTTTCTAACATTTGTATTTATGCCTGAACAATAATTATATCATTTTTATTATATAGAGCCA
>NW_021479411.1:0-359 GCF_001605985.2 Dendrobium catenatum | reverse complement strand
TGTAGATGTATCCTAAATAGATTAATGTTTGAATTATTTAGAAATTAAATTTATATGTTGAAGGCTAAGGGTTATATTTAAGTTTAAATTTTAATGATTTATCTTTTATTAAAGAATTTTATTTGCTTAAGTTATTTATTATGGTTTTGAAAAACCATGTTAACTAATAACTCCAATACACATTGAAATTATTAATCAACATATCCTACGCTTTCAAGATGAATGCATTTGTTTCATTCCAAAGAATAAAGTAAACATATAAAAACTTAAATTATGTTTAATTATTTATTTAATAAAATTTCTTTAAAAATGGTTTATTTAAATTGATTGAATTTAATTTTATTTATAACTTTGATTTA
>NW_021479410.1:0-367 GCF_001605985.2 Dendrobium catenatum | reverse complement strand
TCAGACATTTTCTTAGGGTAGAATCGTCTTTTGAAATATCCAAAGTAAATAAAATCCATCCATCACTTGGCTTAAAAAAAACTATCTGTAAAAATAATGAACCAAAGTAATTTGTCACGATCAGAAAACAATCGAAATCAAGCCTTTGAGAACCAAAACTTCTAAGTTCTAAAAGGTTTAAAAAAGGAGAATAGCTTTCTTTTGAGTGGGCTCATTTTATGCCCTTTGTCAAATGAGTTGGTTCTTTGCACATCTTTTTATAGTTTTTTTTTTCAATTTTGGCGTCATTGCGCTTCTTTTATTGGCATCATTGGCCAAAAATTTTTTGATTTTGCAAGCTACATTCTCTTTTATAACCTTTTAAAAA
>NW_021479409.1:0-241 GCF_001605985.2 Dendrobium catenatum | reverse complement strand
GCATCAAGGCGTTTTTTACTGAAATTGCGCAAAGGCGAGCCTCATATTGCGCAATTTTAAACCATGTATTTATGATAATCGTGCATCGATCCGCTTGCCAAATTTTAGGCTTGCAAGCATCACGTTCGTCCTAGTTTCATGCACGATTTTATCAGCAGAATTCAAGTTGGATGGTTGAAGTGGAGGAATGCATTGGGTTTATTATGTGATAGAAAAGTCCCCCTCAACCTTAAGGGAAAAT
>NW_021479408.1:0-202 GCF_001605985.2 Dendrobium catenatum | reverse complement strand
TAGAGAGGTCTTTGGCAGTCTAGGGGCTTTCTTGAGTATTTTGTGTGTGAGAGTTTAAAAGGAGAGCTTTGTGTAAAAGGGAGAAAGGCATTGTTGAGAGAGAGGGAGAATATTCATGTGGGATCAAAGGAGTGTGTGAGAAAGGGTCAACAGCCTATTGCTCTAGCCAATATTCATTTTCTTCCCCATAGGTCAAGGTTTT
>NW_021479407.1:0-201 GCF_001605985.2 Dendrobium catenatum | reverse complement strand
GAAATTTCATCCCAATTTAAAATATGAAGGGATTTGGAAACTTACCTAAAATAGGATTCATATTTTATGTAATAATTTCAAATTAAAAAAAAAAAATGAATTTGGTCATTATTTGAGCTACCTAAAATACGACGAGTTAATTTAGGAAAGGTGTAATGGCAATGATGATAGAGGGAAAAGCAAGAGAAGGTGCCGGTGGTA
>NW_021479406.1:0-464 GCF_001605985.2 Dendrobium catenatum | reverse complement strand
TTTTTTCCGGCGGCAAGAAAGCCGCCGGAAAACTGCCAAAAAATTAAAAAACCACCGGAAACTGCTCAAGTACCGCCGGAAAAAGCCGCCGGAAATGTGTGATTTTCCTGTAGTGTTATGTAGCATCTCAATTAAATTTATATACAATTAATTTATGTAGAGGCCGGGTATTTACTTTATTTTAATGATAGGCTGAAGTAAAATATTTACAATTAAAGTATAAAAGGGCCGTGGTATCCAATTTAAGCGGTTAAATTCTCTTTTCCCTCACTTCCCATCTTGAGTGAAAAAAGGGTCTATTTCTCTCTCGAAGAAAGCCGCTTCAAACATGAAAGACCGAAAACCATCATTTCAATGGATTCATGTATGCTTCCGATAATTTTTTATCTATGATTTGTCATGTCTTTCAGAGACGATCGAAGCACGTTTTTGTGGGCTCCGAAAATTCGGCCTCGGCCTCCACT
>NW_021479405.1:0-212 GCF_001605985.2 Dendrobium catenatum | reverse complement strand
GAAAGAAGACGGTGTGGTAAAGCTTCATTTTTTTTTTGAAGTTTGCAAACTTGCATTAAAACTAAGAAAGAAAATAAATTATTACAAACTAATCAAGATAAGCAAGCCTCATATTCTTTCTTCAATAGACAAGATAATGAAGAAGGAATATCAGGAGCAAAAAGAGAGTCAAAGAAAAAATTATTATGTAAAGCTAAAGTTGCGCATAAGTC
>NW_021479404.1:0-382 GCF_001605985.2 Dendrobium catenatum | reverse complement strand
ATTCACTGTATTGTCGATCATTCGATCAGATGTGGCTATGTTGTTTGGACAAACGGAAAGCCCTAAAGATCATTAATGAGGTTCATTCATAACTATGCGGTGCACATCAATTGGCTCTAAAAATGAAATTGAAAATCAAAAGACTTGGGTACTACTAGCATACAATGATTGACGATTACATGAATATTGCAAAGCACTGTCATCAATGCCAGGTCCATGGTGTGGTTCTACATCAGCCACCTAATGTGTTGCACCCTACGATAGCTTCGTGGCCCTTCGAAAGTTGGGTAACGAATGTTATCGGGCCGATTGACCTCCCTTCTTTGAGAGGTTGACGTTTCATTTTAGATGCGACTGATTACTTTTCAAAGTGGACGGAAGT
>NW_021479403.1:0-315 GCF_001605985.2 Dendrobium catenatum | reverse complement strand
AGTTTTCTACTCAAAATCTTAAATGTCTAAAAATTTTTGTGAGCCTAAATAACATAGAAAGATAACGAATCTAAGGAATTAGCTGGGGATCGTTCCCGGGGTCGCATGCATATTTCTGCATTATTCTCTCCTTGTCTTAGACCCGTCCCCGCCTGAGGGTAGAGTCCGGATAGTCTGACCTATGAGGACAAGGTGCCAGATCTGGGGAAGTCCAGTCTTCTAAAAAAATTATTTTTATAAGCATATTTGATTTGGAAGTTGTCGACCAGCATGCATTATATTAGATACAAATTAAAAGAGTCAAAATTTTAATTG
>NW_021479402.1:0-205 GCF_001605985.2 Dendrobium catenatum | reverse complement strand
AGAGAAAAATACCTTTCTTTTCTCAAATTTCAAAAAACTACATAGCAATGATTCAATATTCTTAATAATTCAAATAAGATCTGTCATTCACAAAACTTGCTGATTTTATTTGAAAATTTTGAATGAGAGAGTTTAAAGCATTCGAAAAACATCTTCATTAAATTTCTTCAAAATAGATGAGATATTTAAAATATATATATATATA
>NW_021479401.1:0-222 GCF_001605985.2 Dendrobium catenatum | reverse complement strand
GATACGAAATGAGCATATATGTGAAAAGGTTGGAGTCATAGTTTAAAATTGCGCAATCTGAGGCGCACCTCAAGGTGTGCCTTTGCGCAATTTGCTTCAAAATAGCCTCAAAGCCTATGCAATTCTCAGGCATCATGAGGCGTATGCCTTAGGTGGAGTGAGGCGCGCCTTACTAGCGTTATTGCGCGATTTCCTTTGAGGCGTACGCCTCAAATATGGGGG
>NW_021479400.1:0-455 GCF_001605985.2 Dendrobium catenatum | reverse complement strand
CAACCGGATCGAGGCCTTGGACGGATCTAGCCATGATCTCATCAAAAAGTCTCCTCCGACGGGGTTTGACTGATGGATTTGTGTAGAAGAAGGTAGGGAGAAGTTGGAAGATCTCTCAGCTGAAGAAGTTTGGGTTGAGAGCGGCTAGGGAGATAATAAAAGCCAGAGCCCCTCTCATGAAGTCCTAAAAGAGTATTTAAAAGATTAAGATCTTAGATCCACAACTAGGATTCATCCTAAGGGTAATTAGGAGTGAATTGAGGTGATTTAGCCGTGGGTTTGATTACTTGATTTAAAAATAAATTTAAGCTCATAAGAAGGAAAAAGGTATTAAATATATTGAATTAAAATTAAGCTCAAAATCAGATCGGATTTGGGTCAATTTGGGATTCAGTTTGATTTGCTAAAATTAACCCAATTAAATTTAAATAAAATGACGACTTGAATCATAACAA
>NW_021479399.1:0-487 GCF_001605985.2 Dendrobium catenatum | reverse complement strand
CCTAAGCACAATAAAAGCTAAGATGTTCCTACATCATAAAACTGCTTTAAGAAGCAGTAAAAAAGTCGTCCTAAATGAAGTCTAAGACTTTGGCGTAGGAGTTGTCTTCATATGACTTTCTCAAACGAAGCCTAAGACTTCAAACGACTTTCTTAGTGCTTCATAAAGCAATTTTTTAGTTTTTTTTTTTTTTTTTTTTTTTTGAACTATAAAACTGCTTTAAGAAGCAGTAAAAAAGTCATCCTAAATGAAGTCTAAGACTTTGGCTTAGTTTGGGGGACAACTTTCTTTCTGCTTATTGAAGCAGCTTTTTTGTACAAAATTGAAATTTTTTTGCTGAAAAGCTTCTTTAAGAAGCGGTAAGAAAGCCGTCTCAAACGAAGCCTTCATTTGGAACAGCTTTCTTATTGTTTTCTAAATCACATTTTTAGTATAAACATTTATAGTTAAAAAAATTTTGTATTAAAAATTTGAATTAGAAAGCTGT
>NW_021479398.1:0-202 GCF_001605985.2 Dendrobium catenatum | reverse complement strand
TGCCCTATCGATCATATCTTATTGATTCATATCTCAATGATATGATGCCACTAAGGAATGTATTGGCTCTGGCCATAATCGATATTTTGTGGTGCCATTTGGCGGCAAAACCATTCGGTTCAGAGTGCCCCGGGTCATAACCGTTTATCATGCGGAGCCATTTGGCGGCAAAACTGCCAGTCAGAGGACACGTACCACCAAG
>NW_021479397.1:0-463 GCF_001605985.2 Dendrobium catenatum | reverse complement strand
TAATTAATTGCACACCTAATTTTAAAAATAACTTTAATATTGAATGTAAATGAATTAGAGCTTAATTAAACAAGTGAACATAATGAGAGACTTATAAAGTATTTCAACTTAGTTCTCTTAACTATATTTTCATATCATGTGCTTTTGATGAATCCAAAATATTATTGTATTGACTAATATTTCTCCATACATATATTTAGAATATTACATTTATTGTTGGTGTGTACTAACAATTTAGCAAAATCATACTCCAGACTGTTGAAGAATTCAAGTTAGATTAGATTAAGATTTATTATTTTGAAGTATGTATTTTTTATACTTTTTTTGAGTCTAAGAGAATGTGTTATTATAATTGGGTATGTTGAGATAGTTGATACTTAGTTTTCATATTTGATATTCATGCAACTTGTATGTTTTTGGTGATTCCAAATATTATTGATTTGATTATTATTTCTCCTAACAT
>NW_021479396.1:0-258 GCF_001605985.2 Dendrobium catenatum | reverse complement strand
AAAAATTTTGGAGTTTGAAATCGAAATCACAGAGCAGTCGCCTGCGACAGCAGGTTGCAGATTAGTTTCACCCAGTTCATGGTGAAAGGTAGAAGCTGTGTTGGGTGCTTTTACGAGTATGGTTTGACCAAGATGTTTAACAAATAATTTCGGTTTCCATATAGTAGAAAGTTATAAATCTCTCCATTGCTTTCAGTGAGTTCATAGCTGATTGTGAATTCGTAGAAGATGCTGCTAACGTTGGTTAGCTAGATTTTG
>NW_021479395.1:0-239 GCF_001605985.2 Dendrobium catenatum | reverse complement strand
CAATACCTAATAAGTTACTATAATAAAGCAAGAGACAAAAAACAAAAAACCACCATAACAATTGGCTATAGAAGAAACCTGCTAAAATCTACCCCCAAAGACCCTAAACCAGCATAGTTAAAGCCACCTAAAAAGATAGATTGACAAAACCAAAGAACCCAATTATGACCAATAAAGGATTAGATGAGCAGCAATCAAGCATGAACTCAATACCTAAAGGATTGAAATCATCGTAAAGA
>NW_021479394.1:0-269 GCF_001605985.2 Dendrobium catenatum | reverse complement strand
TCATTCTCCCCTAGCGTAAAAAGAGCTCGACTCCGTTTGAGTCTCGTGATTTAGGCGGAAGGTAGAGGTGATTATCCTAACCAGATTCCAGGGTCGAATACTTTGAATGCGGACTTTAAAATTTCGACATGAAGTGGATTCCCCCAATTGAAGACCTTGTGTTCATTTCTGCACCCAGGACTCCAAATATCTCCAGTACACTAAGGAGAAATAGCACTCAGAGAAGAAAATGAAGAAGTAGGAGATGATGATGGGTCAGGATTCAGTAG
>NW_021479393.1:0-2037 GCF_001605985.2 Dendrobium catenatum | reverse complement strand
TTAGATAGACACTCGACTCGACTCGACCCGACCCATTTACAATCCTACTCCCACCAGATGAATATATGTTTTTTTTTTCTTTTCATACCTCTCGTTGAGGGCAAATTATTACGTTCTGTGTCTGAATTCGTCCGGACACCAATCCAGATGCGCCACATCTTCAAAATACACCGGATTCTAGTGTATTTGGATGACATGATGCATCTAAATTGAATATCCAGATATCTGATGACCGGACGTAATAATTCGCCATGGTTGAGATTCCCTGCAAAGTAAAGTGATCCCATACTCCCAAGTCCCAACGCCTCCATATAAACCGTGGGCGATCGAATCCACCGTCATCAGATCCTGTTGATAATAATTGAACCCTGTCGCCGAGCAATTCGACTAATCAAACCAAGATAGCACCCACGTGCGTAAAACATGCGGGACAAATTCGATTTTTAAAATATTATTTAGAGCCTCGACTAATTAAGAGAGAGAGAGAGAGAGAGTTTTAAAAGATAATTTTATTTTATTTTTCTGCTCAGATACTTTGATTGGTCTCCCTCTCTCTCTCTCTCGATTTACTTGTTGCCATGAAAGCAAAGTGGGAGAATTTTTTAGGATGGCTAAATAATGTGTAGTTTTTTAGCCACTCAAAAACTAGGAATTATTTTGTGCGGAGGCCGGACGCAGCTCTACGTCAGAAGACAAATCAGGTGCAACGAAGTTAGTGGTACCGAGCCGCGGTACCGAGTGACGAGTAGTACTAAGTTACGATACTGAGCGAAGGGGTGACATGGTGCATTCTAGACGTAGAGTAGTACCGAGCAGTATTTCACATTTAATTTAAAATATTTTTAATTCTAAACTCAAACTTAATTTGAATAGTTCTAACAAAATTTGAACTTGACCTAAATATGCACCATCATTTTAGCAAACTCATTGCTATTTATTAACAGCATTATTATCAGTTGGATTAAATAACATTATTTAGGCTTTATTTGGGTCATTTTTTTACTATTTTTTTTAAGTATTTTTTTTAAAAATTAAAAATTTTAGATCAAAATCATAATTCAGATATCAATTATATAGTAAATAATTAATATGAAAAGTATTATATAGAAATTAAAAAAAAATTATAAATTATATTTAAAAAGTATGTATTAAAATTTTTAGCCTTTATATAAAATAAGTTAAAACATTTGTTTAAGTATCATGAGTATTTACTTGAAAAATAAATTTTATAATAAATATCATGTATGTATATTTTTATATAATATAAGATAATAAATATATTCTTTTTCATTAATATATACATATACGTGATTTATTCATATATAATATATAGTATATATATAATTTTTCTCATGTAATATTTTAAAAAATCATAAATTAGAATATGCAAAAAACAGTTCACCGAACACCTGAATGCATAAAATATACCATAATAAATTCGAAAATGTGAGTTCTAAAATGTTTTTGTTTTTGAATTTAAAATTTAATTACTATATATATTTTATAAATATTTTCTTTTTTTTTATATTGCTTATATTTAATACTTTTTCTTAGACATATCAAAATGAAAAAAGTTTAAAAAGAAAATTGATTAGACATGTTCATAAGTACTTTCTCTATATAATAATTTTAAAGGATGTTATTTTATTTTATATTATATAAATATTAGTTAAAAATTATTTAATTCTCTCTCTCCTCATCTGTCTCCTCCTCCAGACTTTTCATTTTGTGTGGATACCGGACGAAAAGAATCATACGATTTTCTTTTTGTCTACAATTAAAGTACAGTCAAAGCACAGCTTTTACAATAACTGCATTTTTACTACAGACAGAAAGAAAATCGGACGATTCTCACCGTTGGTATCCGCAAGGAAGAATAATACTCGCTTCCCTTCCGGTCTTCCTCCACTCTCTCTCTCTCCCCACATTTATCTTCTCTCCCCATCTCTCTTATAATCATTTCTCTTGTGGGTTAAGTGAATACCCAAAGGATTTGACACATTTAACTCTCTCTCTCTCTATTTTATTTGGTGCTTT
>NW_021479392.1:0-229 GCF_001605985.2 Dendrobium catenatum | reverse complement strand
GACTCATGAAGAGTTACCTGCGTATCCGAGATAAAGCTAAAAGTTACAGAAGGAACAAACGAAGATATGACATTGCTGCCAAGAAATGAAATTTTAAAGGTTAGTTAGAATTAAAATCATGAAAGAAGAAAGTTATGGATAAAGATGGATAAGGATGGATAAAGGATGGAATAGCCTGCTAGGCTGCAAAGAAGTAGAGTAGAGAAGAGTCCTAGTTAAGGGGAAGGAA
>NW_021479391.1:0-391 GCF_001605985.2 Dendrobium catenatum | reverse complement strand
AAGTTGGATTGGATCGGCCACCAGACTGGTTCACGGTTGAATCGGCCGGTCCGGTTCGATTTTCAAAACATTGGTAATTACACAATTTTATTCATGGATCATCTTAATGATAGCTAAAAATGTTGATAATAAATTATCATTTTTGTATCCAAATGTCCAATTTATTAAAAGAAATAATTTTCCAAAGTGATGAAACAAATTCCTCATGAGATCATAATAATTCTTATAATTCCAAATTTTGTCATAAAAAAAGTCACGAAACAATCAATTATAATGAATATGTGCTTGCATAGAAGAGCAGCCATGGGTTGCTTAGATGGTCCAACTACCAATCTGTTAAGGGGCGACACTGGTGGCCATCGTACCCCATCACGTGCATCAATCATATAGT
>NW_021479390.1:0-455 GCF_001605985.2 Dendrobium catenatum | reverse complement strand
TCAACTCGGGTGGTCACGTCCTCTTCCGTACCCTTGATTGAAGAAAGAAGAAAAGAAAAGAAGCCAGGTCAAGAAGAACAGTGGAAGACTGCAGTCTCTAAGAAGACTGAAAATGTTGAAGCAGCTTGAAGGAGTTCCAAGTGTAAAGTGGAAGTCTCTTATTGAGCCAATGATAGATTTGAAGGTGCTACCAGCGGCACGACCTTCTACTTCTAAACAATTTTTCAATTAAGTTGATTCTTCAAAGACTGGAAAGATGAAATCATCCAAGAAGAAGACCGAGAAGAAGAAGCCCAGGGAGAAGATAACCTCAACTCAGAGGGTTATCGACAGTTTGGATGAATACTACCAGACTGTGAGACGACCTATCAAGCTTGCTGACTTCATGGCGGAGCTTAAAATTGATGAAGCTAAAGAAAATGATGAGAATTCTCTTCCAACAGAAGTATGTCGGG
>NW_021479389.1:0-450 GCF_001605985.2 Dendrobium catenatum | reverse complement strand
CCAATAGGATGTCGTAAAAGCGGACTTAGACCTAAACACTGATTTAAATAGGATTGGCTGCCGTAAGAGCAGACTTAAGCCAGAAAGCCAATAGGATGCCGTAAAAGCGGACTTAGACCTAAAGACATATTTAAACTGGATTGGCTACCGTAAAAGCGGACTTAAGCCAGAAAGTCAATAGGATGCCGTAAAAGCGGACTTAGACCTAAAGACGGATTTTAGGGTGGTGAATTTTTAAAGTAAAGTTGATCTCTTTAAAGTTTTGAATCTTTTCCCTCAACCACAAATGACATTGACAACTTGCAAATGTTCTACTAAATATCATAAGCTTTTATACATGTCATTTTCTAGAAGGGAAATAAAAAAAAAACAATTTGAAGATTGAAAAAACTTGAAAATCTTTGAATTGAAATTTTATTTTCTCCTCCACTATAAATGATCTTTATAACT
>NW_021479388.1:0-332 GCF_001605985.2 Dendrobium catenatum | reverse complement strand
GCGAAGTCGAAGGAGAACGAAGGAGCCGTAGAAGGAGTGAAGTGCAATCTTACACCTGCTGCGAAGCAATGAAACTAAACAACAACGAAGATGATGCGAACTTGCGAGATCGGACAGGCAAAGAGAACGTCGTCGCGTCGAAGGAGCGAAGTCTAACAAGAACGAAGGCGCCGAAGAAGCCTCTCGTGCAATCTTACACCTCCTGCGAAGCAATGAAGCCGAATAGCAACGACGACGACGACGCCATCGCGAGCGAATTTATAACTCGCTCGATACGAACGGGTTTCTAATTCCTGCAAAACAGCCTCCTTATTACACGCCTAATGCATCCG
>NW_021479387.1:0-218 GCF_001605985.2 Dendrobium catenatum | reverse complement strand
CCAAAGCGCAGAAGATCCTACAGCTGCGAGGCAGTGCTGACTCGGATAGGTGAGTCGTGTTGTCGCTATGTCGCATACCTCATTAATGACCAATAATTGCCCTAGCACAATGATTGGTCATAAATGCCTAATTGTTAATATGGTTTTGGACCAACTACCCGGATAGCACCACGTAGTATCCCATTACCATGGGATGGATCCAGCGCATGGGGTTGAGC
>NW_021479386.1:0-211 GCF_001605985.2 Dendrobium catenatum | reverse complement strand
TGGAATATCTCCAAGACAATTGATGATTGTTTCAAATGAACGAGCATGGTTGAACAAGTATCTTCCATGTTGAGATACTCAACAATATTTCCCTATGATTATCTCTGATGGAAGATAAGATGAATCAGTCATCACATTCGAAACACATCTACTATGATGATGGGGCATTTTTTTCACATACATCATGCAACTGTTGTACGCATCCTTTATC
>NW_021479385.1:0-509 GCF_001605985.2 Dendrobium catenatum | reverse complement strand
ACCGTCTCTTTTAAAAAAGAATTCATCGCCCAAAATTATTTTCTCTTAATTATAATTTTTTCTAAATTGTAATCATCAATTTAAAGTCTAAATTTCGCATAATTTATAAATATACATTTTAGGTTTTATAAGCCATTATTTTAGAAATAAAAATAAAAAATTTTGCGTAGCCTCAAAAGATGCGACGATGATTGGCTCATTGCCCATGCTGTTCACCACTCCCTAAATTTCCGTTTTACCTTTCACATCCCTACTTTTGGCAGTGGGCCATACCACACGCAAGTCAGGGCAAAGACCCCTCAAACAAAAGTGAAATTAAGACAAATACCCAATGAGATAAAGGGTGATTGATGAGCGAGCACGATTGAGAATCCTCTGTCTCGGGTTCAAATCTCTATACTATAGTCTCGCCTCCTTCGAGGGACATAACATGTATGAGTCTGAGGTCGGCGGGTGGCCTCATTAGATTCCGTCGAGGGATTAGTTACATCGTAAAACCCTCTCTTTAA
>NW_021479384.1:0-334 GCF_001605985.2 Dendrobium catenatum | reverse complement strand
TTAAAATTTTAAGGAATTTCAAAATTCTAAGATATAAAAAATAATAATAACATTATGTTACAGAAAGCATATACAAATCATCTCATTTTATTGATCTAAAACAAAATGAAAATGGTGATAACAGATCGTAACATAATAAGCTCCATAATCCATAAAATCCATCATAAAATAATTAAAAATAAAAAAAATAAAATGACCACTAAACAAAATGAACTCTCCTAAATCCGCATAATATCACGTAATTAAACCCATAAAAAACAGTATTATTGTAATATCTATCATCACAGTATAATAAAACTCCATCTTTCCGCCTCTCACCTACAGAAGAAGAGCA
>NW_021479383.1:0-292 GCF_001605985.2 Dendrobium catenatum | reverse complement strand
GTGATGGAACTTCTTTACTGTCAATCAGAAAAAATATGAAATTGGAAAATTATATTGGAGTACTATTAAATGTGATGGAACTTCTTTACAAAGAACAAAAGAAATAAATAAACATAGTGTTAATCCAGGTTTCTCTTTGATATGAGGAGAAAACTTTCATCAAAAGTAGTCATAGGTACTTGCTTATTCCTTCTTCTTCAATGGGCAGTTAAAAGAAACTTTTATCAAAACTCCTTCGAAGCCACCATAATCTTCTTTCCATCGGCATTCCCATGAATATCTCCCGGTTATC
>NW_021479382.1:0-208 GCF_001605985.2 Dendrobium catenatum | reverse complement strand
AAACTGAAACATCCACTTCCAAATTTAAAACAAAAACTAGCTGTATCAAGTTTCGATAAAAAAACTAAATTTCTAGAAATAGAAGATATATAAAGAGTTTGAAATTAATCTAAATGATGTCCAGTATCTAAAATCAAACGATATGTTCCAATGCTTCAACTTGAGCTTTGGCTCTAATTTCCATAAATACAAACTTTTCATTTGGCTT
>NW_021479381.1:0-357 GCF_001605985.2 Dendrobium catenatum | reverse complement strand
CTTACCATACTACACTTCTCTTGCTTTGCTTGCAAGAACATATTTAACATTAGTAAGATCATGTACGGATTGTAGTATTCATTAGAGATTTTATATTATGGCTCATAAATAAGCGGTGTTCAAGGTTCTTATAGCCATGTTGAGTGCAAGTGTGGTTCGAGTTCATGTTTGAGTCCAAGTCAAACATTATTTGATTAAGTTTGATTTGAAATTGGTTTTATGTTTGAATTATGATCAAATCATTTTTTTTTTTTAATTTTATGTCCATGTTCCCTATTGTTCAATGAAAGTTTTGTCAGCCTTCCGGCGTCCCCTCCCCGATGCCTGGAGGTAAGAGAGTGGCTCAACTCGGCCGTA
>NW_021479380.1:0-245 GCF_001605985.2 Dendrobium catenatum | reverse complement strand
AAAAATAGTCTACTGCCTCTAGCCATATAGAAAGTATAGGTTTCTTCTCATCTTAACAAAATGAAACAAAAATTGGAAAGTCTAAAAGTGAGATTTTAGCATTTAAGAAGCAGCCAAAAGAAAAGAACCTTCATCCTTAAAGGGATTTGTTTGTTTAGAAGGTTTATAGGTGAAGAATGTAAGTGCTAATGATTTCTCAAAGATATTTGGGGTGGGGTCCAGGGGCTGTTGAATTTTTTTTATTA
>NW_021479379.1:0-388 GCF_001605985.2 Dendrobium catenatum | reverse complement strand
TTCTTCTTCTTCTCTTATCCACTCAACCGCTGCATTCAATCGTCTCGACGTTTAAAAAAAATTTTGTCCTGGACGATCATAAGATCGTACAGACGAATAACATTAAAAACTGCTCTCAAAATGGTTTACATCACGCGAACTGAATTTTACACACATCGTCCAGTACGAAAAATTTCGTCCTAGACGAATTTCACAATTTTTTTGAATTTTTATTAAAGAAAATCAAACAAAACATTCAAAACACAGAAAACAAAGACAAAACCACAGACTCTAAAATAAACTCATTCAAAACACACAAAAAAATCACAAAATCAAAAACAAAACAAAAAAACAATTAAACTAAGAAAACAGAAATATCAATGTTGCAAAAAAATTTTTATTTAAGCAT
>NW_021479378.1:0-230 GCF_001605985.2 Dendrobium catenatum | reverse complement strand
TCACTTCATCAAATACGAATCTTGATGGTGTATTTGACTTATTTTTTTTTTAAATTATGCTAAGGATAATTTGAACTTATAATCAAACTAGTCATCACGATGAGATAAAACAAATAACGTCAAAGAAAAACGATTATGATTCTTTGATCATTATTTACTAACTAGAATCATTTAACTTGTGATAGCCCTAATTTTGATGTAAAACGTACATGCGATGATGGAGTTACTTT
>NW_021479377.1:0-307 GCF_001605985.2 Dendrobium catenatum | reverse complement strand
CAAAAGTGAACATTTATTGCGTTATAGTATTATACTGACAATTAAGGTGCATTTCATTCATCTTAAATGCTAATTATTAACTGAATATTAAAATAATATGTCAAATTATTCAATCATAAATATTATTTGTATTAGATCATATTATTCAATTTCAAACTGATTAATTGATTCAAATCATTAAATAAAAAATAAAAAGCCTTACACAAAGCCTGATTAATTGAATAAATGGAATATTTTTAAAATTCGAAATAAAATAATGAATTTTGAAATCAGAACTTTATTTGAAATATTAATTAATTTTAAACTA
>NW_021479376.1:0-268 GCF_001605985.2 Dendrobium catenatum | reverse complement strand
AAGTACTACAGCTGATCAAAGTCATCAAGTAGAAGTGCAAACTCCACATTAAAGTGCCAGCTTTCGAGTACAGCCAAGATTCACAAAAAATCTGCACGGTGTTTTTTATCGTTTTGGTTATTATCTATGTTGCACCGATACGGATACGGCAACACGGATACGACACGATATGGATACGGGACACGTCAATTCTTAAAAATACAGGAAACGGATACGGCGCGGACACGACATTATAATTTATAAATCATACATAAAAATTAAGAAAGCA